>NC_049980.1:30073175-30077109 GCF_000003815.2 Branchiostoma floridae | reverse complement strand
TCACATGAATGCATTTCTTATTCAAGTATGTTGTTCAAATCTATGTGTAAAAAATTCAGTCATCAAAATTTGACCACTCTCAGGCAACTAGCGATGGAGCGCCATGAGTTTGAGCGCAAGAAAAAGCGTACCGTGTTGGGGCACCTCCCGTTACAACTTTTTATGTAATATACATTGCATTTCAAATCCATAGAATTTTGCATTTCCTTCCAATCTTGGTCTTAGTGACTAGCATGTTTGTATATATGAGCCTCAGGGTGATATGTCAAGAGTTTCCGCTATTTGTTGAGAATAAACTAAAGCACAACATTCAGCACCAAGGACAGTGCTGTGTAGTAAAGAATAACTACTAAATATGTATCATATGTAGTGTTTCTCTTGCCTATATAGCTATGATGATGTACCAACATGATCAAACTGAAGGCAACACCAATTTTTGTTGTTCTAGGAGCGGACATACATATGCAAATATTCAGACAGCAGTGAAGATGAAAACCATCACTCTGAAGGTAGCCTGATCGTCCTTCTTGCGTATCCCTTCTATACTGCTACAGTGTAATTCACCTTTTGTAATCATCAGTTGTATTCCAATGGAAGAATTTTTCACCACACAAGTTTTGGCAAGTGTGGTCTCTTTTTAAGTCATATACATTGTATTTCAAATCCATAGAATTTGCATTTCCCTCCAATCTTGGTCTTAATCACAATTTAGGTATTAAGTGGGTGACTATCATGTTTCTATGAGGGTGACATGTCAAAAGTTGATGGTATTTGTTACGAAGAAACCAAAGCACAACATTCAGCACCAAGGACAGTGCTGTGTACTAAAGAATAACTACTAAATAGGTATCATAAGTAGTGTTGCTCTTGCCAAATACATTGCTTAGCTACGATGATATACCAACATGACCAAACTGAAGGCAACACCAATTTCTTGGTTCTAGGACATATATATGGAAATATTCAGAAAGCAATGAAGATGAAAAACATGTGTTAGGAGGAAAACGTGCATCTGTATCCACAGTCCCTGAAACAATGTGTATTGACTTTTGAAGTTCCCTCAGACTCTCAGCGCTTTCACATTGAATTTTCTCCTTACCATAATTTTACTTCTTAAAATCCATTTACCATATTTGTGCAGCCTTACAATGTTCTGAAAACAAATTCATAACACAATGTAATCAATTGGGCCATTGCAAAAGTTTTGGTAGCACATGTAATGCTAGTTCACCTTTATCCGCAAGGTACCCTATATTCGTTGTGTTTACCAACTCAGTATTAAGTGATATCAACTGGACCGATGATGGTTTCAACTAGTAATATGTTCAGAATATTGTAGTTTGAAACTACCGTCCGTCGACTTCATACCCCTAATCACCCATTCCTGAAAGCAACAGATATAGGTTACTCCTCGGATAAAGGTGAACTACATAGTGTTACTGAGTGAGAAAAAGTAATAAATCTTTGCACTTACAGAAAAAGCTATTCTCCCTAAAACAGGTTCTGGTATAGCACCGTACAACTCTAAAGAACCACCTGCAAAATTTGAAATAGAAAGCATGTTAATTCAACAATTTCAACACACTAATTTCTTGCTATGTACCACACAAATGAAGATGCATATCAACATCAAATCATTCCATCAGAACTACTTCATAGGAAAACACTGCACTAAAACAAGAATTTCTGGCAATTTTTGGTTTCTTACACTACCGTGGAACTTGACATGTCCGGGTCGTATAAACGAATTTCTAGCCACAGTGTGTCCGGTGCCGAATATCCCCAATCATTGCCGGACATGGCCATGTCCGGTAGTTCGCGGTACCCGCACACTGCGTGTCTTGAGAAGTGGCTCAGTGAAGGGGTAGTGTGTATTCAAGCGATTATTGCTCTCAACGTTGTTTTTTTTAATGGTACTGAAAACAGTATAGAAGTATCCATAGAATAAAGAAACGAAAAACTTCTTTCTCTGTATCTTATTTCTTGCATTAACAAAGCTTATGATCCTGATAACATTTTAACGTGTGTATATTCAACTTACGGTACCGCAGAGTGACTTTAGAAATTTCAAAGTTTGCTCATGCTGCATGAATTATAAGATATTACTGTGCAACAAAATGTTTGACAGTTGAACATGTCTATTTCGTAACATTGTGTTCCGTTTGCTTATTTATTGATCGTGCCGGGAAAAGGCGCGTTACTGGTTCTGAACGCGCACGTTCCAATTCTGTAAATAATGTCCGATACGGCAGTAGCATCTTACAGTAAATTTGCAAGTTTGTTCAACTTATGGGATTGAGATACCCATGGATGAAAATCTACACGCTACAGTATTTTAGAAAGAAACAGACGTTAATAAACTGCTATTTCCACTGAACGCACCCCCCCCCCAATACACATGCAATGTTTTGTTCTGAATACATGGCGTCGATACGCGATCGCGACACGTCTGACTTACTGGCTACAAAAATCCCGCCACCCCCCAAAAAGAAAAATGCATACACATATTGAAACTAAATGTACAGGTTGATGTTATGGTACCGTTCTGATTGTTTAGCTGTCCGGCCAGACACAGGGTGTAGTTAAATGATTATTCAATTTGTTAGAAGGATTTCTGCAAACACAAACAATTTCTATCAAAGCCTATGGAGCTTAGAAAAACATAAGAACTTCTGTGATAGGTTTATTTATGATATATAACGATACACGACAAGCTCATTTTAGTGAACTAGAAAATAAGACATACAAATAGTATGTAATAAAGATTTTCAAGATACATAAAGGAGGTTAAAAGGAGCCTAAGGATGGGTCCCCTTGGTTTATATAAACAGAAAACACACACGCGTGACGCGTAGGATACATAATTGAATTTTTTCTTTGTTAGGATATGCATGAAAGTAATACATGTATATATAGAAGCATTGTACGACAAACAAATGTCATCTTTTGTGTCAGGGAAGTTGATAACTATGCACGTCGGGGCCCTTGATTCATAACATGTTTATGCTTTGTGATAATGCTAGTTGAACCAAGGAGGTTTATGTAGTTCACTATTGTTGTAGGATAGAGTAAACGTTACGTTTATTATCAAAGTGATGTCTGAAACCGTAAGCAATTACAGCTGCACTTTACCACCTAGTACCGTGTGGGTATTGTTTGACTGACTGTATTGTTTGACAGTCTGTGAATTGCGACCATGTGACAATAAGCTAAATTCAGCTTACTTTGTCCGTCTATATGCAAATACGCATAAAACGCAGCCAATTGTATTCCACATAGCAGTTGGGTAGACCAATCAGCAAACGTGTTACGATTTTCAAATCTTTCAATCCCATCTTTCAGTTGGCATTCGGAGATGACCTTGTTTCTGTAAAGTAGTGCTTTCACCCAGCTCTTAGTATGCACGCCAGACGGCCCCACAGCCAGTGAACAATGAGAGCTTGGAAATACTCTACGTCAAGATCGGACACCTTCTTGCTGTGGAATTGCATCCAACTACCAACGCCATGGGACCTAGTTCTGTTGCAACAACCGATGCACCGAAGAGCCCAGCTGTTGTTTTGTGTGGTTTGACTTTCAGCAAGAAAGGTCATTGTCACTACGTCGAACGCGAGAAGGGCTAGCTGCTGCCGTTTCACGATGGACTGAATACTACTGTTATGTGAACTTTACAAGCCAGTGCTCCTGACTAGCATCGTCTTGTGTAGAAGACCGCCTGGACAACAGAATTTTTGAGACCAGCAATGCAGAAATCGAGAGATCTACAGGAGTTTATGTCATCAACTTGGAAGCGACTATACCTAATAGTTGGGCGACTGCTTATGAAAATACTAGTAGTGACCAGATGCTAGTGACCTATGGCAGCAGACTGACATATATTTGAAAGCGAAAAGAGCGACGGAGCCCACCAGGAGCAGTCCAAAATAGTTGAAAA
>NC_049980.1:30059965-30073075 GCF_000003815.2 Branchiostoma floridae | reverse complement strand
AGGTCGGCAGGTGTGGTAAAACAACACTATTTTTAATGACAAAGGGTGTAATGAACGCGCTTGAGTCGAGGTAGATAATTAGGTGATAATTGCCCGGTAATTTATGCAAAGAGCATCCGTGCGGCTCGGCACAAGTCTCGGGTGTCCGGGCATATAGAGAAGTCTTACGGCTAAATGCGCGGTCAAGCACGGGTCATAGACACGTACCGGACACGGAATGGTTCGTTTCCGTGCATCCTCAGGTGTGCCAGTTGCCCGGACAGGCAGAGTGCCCGGTTCGATACGTACCGTGAATGTCCGAACATTTCGGGTTTCTGGGTGCATGCCCAGGAGTTTCCACCACGTAAACTCGGCTTTTCAAGCAGTGAAATGTGCAAATATTATGAGCAAACATCACAAACACATATATTAGGACTTACACATCTTGTCACCTATGTTACATAACACAGATACCTTAATGGTAGCTAAACAAGTTTTTTATTGACTTAAGAAATATACAACAAACTCACCATCCATAAACTCTGTACATATGGAAATTCTGTTCTCTGTGAAGAAGGCTCCGTAAAATCCTATAATGTGCGGAGAGTCGCACTGAAGGTGGGAAAAGGTTTGTTATTAAAATATTTTTCCACAGACCTGAATATAATGCAATAAATGATATCTGTCCTATCTAGACATCTAAGTACATGTATAGGACCTTTTCAAAGATCCATTGCCACAGGGCCATACTGCTAATGCAGAAGGCGAAGAACATTGTTACCATGACAATATGTATGCAGTGCCTAGTCTATATACTGTTATGGTGATGACTTTGTTTGCCAAATACATATTATCTTTGTGTGATATTTTTTTCAACTTTCTTTCTTATTTCTTAAGACCAAGGGTATGTTACTAGGCAATGACAAGATGCACAGTAATAAAGGACATAATCTTTTTTTCTTACCCTGTACAAAATTTCCAGCTCTGACATGATTTGCTTCTGTACTTCTGGAGTGACATCTAAAGGAATCACCTGTAGAAGACAGTTATAGATAAACAGTTACAATACAGGTCTGGAAACTTGCATCTACATGTAGCTCTACATGACTTCACTTCATACTGAATGTACAAGCTGTATATATGTATATACGCGTAGAAAAAGATTAGGCTTGAATTCCCTCAGCAAAACTTCTGTGAGGTTGACAATTTTCATTATCTGTGCTCTTGTTGTCATTTACCTTGTAGTGTCTAGGGGCACATGGGCCAGCAAGTTTCCTTGCTTTTTCTGTAGCAGGGTATACATGTATCTACAGGGAGGGGTTGCTAACCCTTCCCCTTAACATACTCCGGGCACCTCCTCAAACATGCGATCCCCATTCTACATCCCTTCTTAGTGATGCTGCAGTGCCAACGGAGCTCCAGAGATGTCCTTGTTGTAAGTTTAGAATAGAGTAGGATAGAATCCATGAGAAAAGCAGTTGTAAGGTATCCCCACCCCGAAAGTTAGAGAGACAGGGGTAGTCTGGGAGAAACTAGGTCAGCAAGTGAGTCTGGTTGAGGAATCGAGAGAAGGAAGTCTGGACAGGAGGTCCGGGGAAGGAGTCTGGATTTGGAAAGATTGTAACATCCTGGACAGAGTGGAATAAACAAGTGTGAACTGCAAGACGTCTCTTGTATCTTCAATCGGAAAAGAACCCGAATCTAACAGTCCTAACTGTGGGACTTGAACCAGGGTCTCTCAGTTATCAACTAATTGGAACCAGGAGCTCAACTGTGAGGCTGCTATGATAGTATGAGTTGAGCATTATCTGTGTTAGCTTGAGAAAATTAGTTGGTCTAGCCAACCTTGATACACACCGAGACACAAACCAACATTATACATATCTACAACAAAGTTCAAAGTCAACACTTGAATACGATGCTAACCTTCACTGCCATCAGTTTGCTACTGGATTTGTGGTTTGCCCTGCAAGGAGAACATTATCAAGAATTATGTTGTGACTTATCATGATCAGTGGTGAAGACAGCATGTCCTGTAACTCTAGTTCACCTTTATCCGCAGGGTAACCTATATCCGTTGCTTTAAAAAACGAGTATTTGTCGACGGACGACAGTTTCAAACTACAATAGTTTGAACATATTACAACTTGATCCACCGTCCGTCGACTTGATATCCCTAAATACCGTGTGTGTAAACACAACGAATAAAGGTTATCCTGCGGATAAAGGTGAACTAGCGTTACACCTACAATGTCATATCATACTCTATGTACATGTACCGTAAGTGGGTGACCATGGTGCTATTAAGCTTGGAATACATGTACAAACTGGAAGGTAAACTAAATAGAACTTAAGTATCCCTACACAAATTCTATGGGACTGAGTACCGGTATATACTAGTACACGTATATATATGGTGGAACAATACCACAAAAATCTGTTAGGAACAGGCTCAAACTAAGAAAAATACTGGTACATGTGTACGAAATACCACTGACTGTACCAATCAGTATCCCAAAAATGGAATTACATGCACACTCAAGAATACACGTTTGTGACTAAGATGTGCAATTCCTAAAACAACAATAAAAATCTAGCACTGGAAAAAGACTAGAAGACTAGGCATTGAGATGTTTTATACCTAACATTACAAATGTATTGATTACTGCATGTTTTTGTTTTCACTGAAGACCACAGGTTACTTTGTCAACTTGTTCAGGTACAGGTACTACAGTAGTACTGGATCAGACCTGTATCTAAACCAGTACCTGTACCTAATGTATACAGTTCTACATGTACTGTACTACAAATTGTACATGTCTTCAACATATCACATACTCACTTGTAGACCGTGCCCCCATTCCCATGTCCCAGAATGGCCAGGTACTGTATATCATCTTCATTTATCTACAAGACAAAGACATCATATGATACAAATAAGATGACCCTAACTGTATACCTTAATCATGCAATCAAACCTGTCACCAATTAAACCTAAGACAAAAGTTTGGAAACTTGATGTCAGTTGACAATATATTTATGATTCTATGATTTATATCTGATTACAAATGAATATTGGAAAGTGTATTAATTACTCTTTAAAATGGTACTAAATTTGCTATGATTGAATATTCATGAATCAAGCACCAGGACTACTTTATACTGGAGAGGGTAAGTAAAAAAAAAAAGAAAAAAAAATTCCCTCAATCATATGTCTTTTATGTTTTATCATTATACCCTCAAAAAGTTTGTTCATTATGGATAAAACATACCTCATTGCAATGATTACGCTTGTGAGTGACAAGCACCATAACTGATACTGTACATAAGGACAATTAGGATACTGTACATAAGGACAATTAGGAATTTTTTGGGCAACCCACCCCAACAAGCATTCCTGGAGCTCCGCCCATGAAAGTATGATCCTCACAATTGGAAAAATTGATCACAATTGGAAGAACTGATCAAGTAGCAACAGAGAAAAATGGATTATTAATTGTAATCAAGTTTCCAAACTTATTTTTTGTGTTAGGTTGACATCATACCAACACCTGCCCTGATTAATCAATAATGATTGAATCGACTGTGTCAGAAGTATTGATCATGAGGGTTTCCAATGAACTGTTAAGCACCATGAAACTCCGCATTACCATACGCCCAAAACACAATGTGGATTACCAGCACACTTGACTGTGAGTTTGTCTGAAAGTACATGAAATGAAAGAAAATGATGACATGTATGGATAGCTGTTCATGAAGTATTAGAAACTAGTGTGACTTTTTTTAGTTCATCCAACATCCATCCCATTCTAGCTCCAGGCCACTCCTCTGATCTATTTACTATCCATACTTATTTCTTTTTTTAATAAACTTTTAAAATTTTCTTTTTTAATAAAATATAAATTGTAATAAGTTACTAAAGGAAGGCCTTCTCATAGGCAGAAGCTTTTGACCTCTCTTGCACTGTTATGATTTTATTGTTCTTTTATAATTCATTGTCATGTATCTATTGTTTTTTCTTTAATTGCCAAACAAATAAACAAACTGATAGCTTCTTTGATGAATAGTCTGTTACCGGGTAATAGAGAAACAGTTTGCATATATCAAATAATTACATAAAACATGTAGTGTTCAGTTCTATTTGGCTCCAAATTGCATTTAGCCTATCAAATATTTCATTTAATCAGTACAAGTGGGATGGAAGTTCCAAATGCTTGTTTAGACAATTGTTATCATAGTGCTACAGATGACCTGACAATTCAAAGCCATTTAGAGATCTCGCATATTTTGGGCAAATACGTCGCAATTAACCGGTGCAAGACTATTTGGCAGGAAGCATCAGAGGAACAAACCAGAACTAGAATTGGATGAATACAAGGCTAGTCTTTACTAATATTTAAAAAAATTCAAAATATCTTGGAGCTCATTATCACTGATGATACTAAAACAGAAAGGACAAAAAATCAATCTCTGCCCAGGGGTCTCACTTTTGGGATAGAAAACATTGACAAGAATCATAGCTACCTCTCCACTGGCCAGAATTTGTCTAAGATCTCCAGACTGCTTCCTCCTGAAATGACAATAACATACAATAATTCAAGAATATAACTTGGTCAGCACACCAGGGTTAAAAAATAGTGCATGTGGTGATCAAGTGTGGTGAGATCTTTAAGCTTGAGATACATATATGTCTCTCCTCAAAGACATAACCACCAAAGTTTGGAGGTTCAACTTCAGAAGTACGTGTATGTATCTCTCTCTTTCTGATTGATCAATCACTCTCTCTTTCTGTCCCATATTCTTTCCCAGGAGAGCTAAGCAGAGAGCATGTGACTCTTTACAGCAATATAGAGGTCACTGAGCTAATGACTGACAACTACCTTCTACTGCATGACATGAATAGGTTGAAAATAAGGCCCACAACCTACCACATGCAAGGTAAGCACTCTAGTCCCACTTGGCCATTGATGCAGTCTTTCCTTTAAGAAAAAAAACAATAGCACAAAGAACTCACCCAGTCCCAGACATGCTTCTCTTTCCTGAGTCACCAGCAGCAAACGCCTTAGTCTTGACCTGTGAAAGGAACACAACATCATGTTAGTACACTTCAAATGTTAGACTTTTATCCAATGCACAAAAACATCAACTTGCAATCAACGATCATGACGTGAGAAGACACCAGAACTTACAGTTAACCCATGGATATTTCTTTTCCCAGCCGGCTTACAAGCTGAAAATATACAATCATGATCAATCAGACTATTGTCTATATTCTACTCAGTTCTTTGAGTAGAATATACTAGTAAGACAATTGTGCATAAAAATATAGTTGAAGGACTTACAGGTACATACTGGTAGTATGGTATAGACCTTTTTCAGGACCTAACTGAATGCTGGCAGATGCAGATACTATAGGTACATTGTAGCACAAGGGGCAAACAAAATCATTACCAAACTGCAAAAAGCAGTGCATGTGTACAAACTAGTATGTGTCCAGTGTAGCTTAGGTTTTCACGGTGACTCTGTTTGCGTCCTTCCATTACCCACAGTCCCTTTCATCTACCAGCAGGCAATGCGATACGTGAAAAGTTTGGTATACTTAAGATTCTGCATGTATAACACGTTGCTACAAAGTTGATATACATTCGGTACCTGCAGTTACACTATGAGGGATGTACCTACCTCTGGGATAGATGACAAGTGGCATCACCTCTCCCCCAATGGCCTGCATTTCACTGATTTGATTGACATACTGAAATGGAAATAGATATAGACACATGGATAAGCACATTACATCAATAGCAGTTTATCTTTGCTGTCATATTTTCAACATCCATTCACATAATGACCATAACCAATGACAAGATTGTTGTTGACACTATACTCCTGGTAAGAAGTATGACTAGATTTAGGTGGACATGTCTACAACATGACCTACACCCTACCAAAGCTAGGAGATTTTAAAATGTTTACATCTCCTTAACCCCTTCTAAGTGTGCTTTTTTTCCCTTATGCTGTTGTGTAGGTCTGAAGAAAGTTCTTAAACAGGAAACATGTATTGCATGCTTTTCTAAAGATGTGGCGTAAGTTTGTACAGTGGACTTGAGGTTGTCCACGCCCATTTACTAATAAACCCCACATCATAAAAAAAAGTGGGATTCTTCATCTTCCACTTTCAAAAACAAGTCAAACCCAATAACTATGTTACATTTTAGAGTCCACTTTTAGACTAGAATTAGTCTTTTACTATACTGTTCACCATTGTTTGTCTATCATTGTTGTCACTTGGGCAAGAACTTTCAAGAAATAAAGCAGAGTGATGACAGTGAGAAAAATACCTCCACCCCGAGGCCTCGCCAAAAAAATGTTTGCCCCACACTCGGTATCAAACGAAGAAGATGCTTATTTCAAACTTGACAGTTTTCCTTATTTGGAGACTTACATATGACATCATAGCCTGCATCTCCTCATCGCTCCGAACGGTGATTCTGTCCCCGTCTTCATCCTCATCTAAACATGAAACATCACAGTTATTCAGTTTTTATTCACAAGGCAATCAGCGATGGCAGACTTCATATCCCTATACTGCCCTGCAAGCCTTCCAGTTGCACTCAGACTCAGACAATACACATGTATTACTCATAGTAATGCTGCATTGTGTCCATTGGGAATGGAGGAAATGTTTGCAGGCAGTAACACACATATAGGCACACATGCACACACGCACATACACAAGCAGGCACACACACAAAAATACACACAAACATACACACATACACTAAGGCCATACCAATTTAATTTGTTGGTTCTCGGATTTTTTCAGAAAAAAGTTGGAGCGACAGGGCGAAAAAAAAAAAAAAAAAACTTGCAACAAGTCTGGGTTCAGGTCCAGAGTTTCAGGTTCGTAATTCCGAACCTGAACCAATGGTATATGATGATAATAATAATAATAATAATAATCTAGTGTATACATATATGTGTGGTAGAATACTTATCCAGTTGCAATAACATACAAAATTTGTTGGCATACACTTTACATGGAATTTCAGCAATACAAATGCAAAATTATGTGCAATCAGTATTACTTATTAAAATAAGTATTCACAGTAATAACGTTGTAGTAATGCTTAGTAATAAAGACAAAAACAGAGTATTTCAACACACACAACTTTTAAAAACCTTTAAGAAGGTTGAAAAAACTTTTTCAGCATAGCATAATGTCTAATGTAGCAACAGCAACAATAAATTGACTTAATTTCACCCCAAAAAATAGATTCACAAATTTCACGATCTATGGGTGGTTTTCGATGATTTACAGCATAAAGGAGAACATAAGCAGGTGATAGTTTTTTGCAAGTCCAGTACTAGTTTCAGAAGTTCTGTTTATTTTCAACTGAACCGAAGTTTGCTTCAAGTCCAGCAACTTGTGTTACCGGAAATACACGGGGTTGTGGCAATTTCAATTTTATTTTATTTTTTGAAATTGGGAAAAATAGAAGCGGCGATTCCGAGAACCAACAAATAAAATTGGTATGGCCTAATGTAGAAATTGACACAAACACACACATACACTAACACAAACACACACACAGACAGACACACACACATATAGACAGAGGCACACACACACACAAACCATGCAGACAAGTACATTTAAAATAACATCTCTCCACTCCAACTAGGTTGTTTCGCCCTGATATCACTTCATTTCCTAGAAATCTGAGAAGAAAAGTTGAATCTGATGACTTAAAGTGAGTAGAACACCCAAGAGCCTCTGAGTACCAAATCAAAGGTACAGACAGACCTATCACTCAATTCCCTCCATTTTCATGTGGATCTTTCCAAAATCCTATATATTCCCCTTTTTTCTGATTTCCATCATATTGTTGGGGCCTTTCTAGGAGAGAAAGGTTGAAGTTGTATATACATGTAATATAGCTAGTGGGTATTTCATACAAGTCTATCTCAAAGTCTGTATTTTAATATCATCATTAGAAATAGATAAAGAAACTTAAGGGCAAGATTTCTTGTGAAACCTAAAAATGCCTTGTATTCAATGAATCAATACATGTAATACTTATAGAATTTGAATGCTTTCTATCTTTTTCAGCATAGTAACAGCTCTAGTTGTTAATGAGAATACTGGAGTGATTAGTCTGGAGCAATCACAAATAGCTAGTTATTAAACTTTTAGGTACATGCACAATCATAATGGCTTTTGAGGCCCTAGTGCAGGTCTGGACATCTTTATATGGGGACTTGCATATTTTCAGACCTCAAAGCAAGAGTATTTGCTTATTTTCTTAAATTTTCAAGTGCTGAATTGTCAGAATTGTCATCTTTGAGAAAGGATCTAACTACAGTGTATCGTTGGTAAAAATATATTGTCCACTAATTTTTCTAATTGTTAAATAAACATACAGGTGCAGATTATACAATGTAGGTACAATTTAATGTTCAGGTCCAGAAACAGTTTACAGGTAGAGGTACAACTGTACAAGTACACTTGACATTCAGGTCAGAACCTGAACCTAAATCATTTTACAGGTATAGGTTTACCCGACATTTAGGTCCGGACCTGTACAATTTGACAGGTAAGGCTATACTTAACATTTCAATCTGGACCAATCCTGTATTTAATTCTAAACAATATTAGATGTACAGGACACTTGCCATTCAGGTCTGGACCTGTATCTTAACGACTTGACAGGTAACAGGTACAGGTACAATATAATGTACCAGTACACAGTCCTTGTTTAAAAGCATGCCACACCCTAAATAGCTATTGCCTACGACAGCATTTTTAATGCAGGACCATTAACGCTTCCATGCTATCTTACAACACAACAACTGTGATCAGCGAACAAGAACTAGTCTATTTTCCACTTGGTCTGGAGTCTTTCTAGTGAAGTATCTGTAATGGACCTTCACACTCATAAACCAAATGGGTAAAAAACAGGTAATAAACAGTCAGAAACAGCTGGGACAGCCGAAATTGTAGCTACGGGCACTTGGAAGGGGAAGGAGACGCATGGTCATCGGAAATCAATAGTGACCAGTGCGTGTACTCCGGCCACACCCATGAAATGAATGATGGAGTAAGCGCGTGCAGACATTTGTCCCAAGAGGTCAGCTGGAATAGAACCTTAACCATTATACATGTCCGGCCGTATGGACCATTTTACTTAGGATGACGCCCATATCTTATTGAAAAGAGAGAGTAGGCAATACTAGGTGTCCTTCCCAGTTCTCTGTGTGAGTAGATCAAACCTGACAGTCAGGTCTGCAGGATAACATCTTGAGAAGGTGATAGTCACCTATTATGTCAATCTGTCCTTAAAATGTGGTAACTCTCAAGGAAATGTAATATGATCAATTATGCTAAAATCAGATTGTCCAGCGAAAGAATTACAGGATCCTTTATTGGTTATTGCACGACCAGGTACCTTATTTTTTTTCCTGATTTGGTTCTTACATATTCTTCGTGTTAATAGATCAAATATAATTTTCTTTACACAAGAACAGTTTTGTAGGATAGGAAACAGATTTTAAAGTCTAAAACCTTGAGGAAAATTCAAGAATAAAAGAATTTTGAGAAAATCTTCTAGAATTGCAGTAAAAATACTGTCTTCATCACAGAAAACTGCCAAAAGTTCTTGCTATGAGACCTTAGGTACAAAAGTTCTACTGACTCTTATTTTCTTGTTAGTAAAATGTCAAAAGATATTTTCTGTTCTTGACAATGATAAGAAAAATAAGCATTGTTAGTTTCAACACAATAAATACTAGAAAGTGACACTAGAACTCTCCTAGAATTTGTTACTACTTTTTCGTAACTGGATCTTCAACCAAGGAAGCTTAAGGATTAACTAGCCAATGTGTCAGGATAAGATATGTCTACGAGTAACCTTGAGAAGTAGATGCTTAGCTACCAACTTCTCTACTGGTTACAGGGATATGCAGCAAGGACAAGGCTAACATTATCATACGATTATTCCTTACAAGTTGCAGACTGAGCCAGTGTATCAACATATTTTTCTTTGTCCTTTTTACGATTTTTATCAACATGTAAACATCAACATCATAAAAGTACCATAAGCAAAATCTGAGTTTTGCAAGGATACATGTAGATAAAGGCACAACAACAACAACTTACATTCAAATGCTGTGGTAGTCACATCCGGTAGAATTCTTCCTATGACATCCTGAAAAACATTTAGTAAAAGTTATCAGCTAGCCTGACTTAACCTGGTACGAGCAGCCAGGTCCATACTAGTAAGAGGGGGTCAATTAATCCCTGCCAGCAAGATATTGTGTTAACACAATGTGTCCAGGTTACCTAATGTTAGCTGTTGCTATTACTATTATAATTTTTTTAGAAAAGTAAATTTCTCATATTGTTATAAATTGAAACATTTTGTGATGAAGAAAAGTTCCAACTTGGCAACTGACTTATATAGTTATAGGTGTGTGCTTTTTACAATGATGGTCTCCGTTGAGAACAAATCATTGGATGATGCAGGTGTGGTGGCTTTCTCTTCATCAATAAGCTGATATTCCTCTACTTACAATATGCTCCTTCAGTAAGAATATTTCTGGATGTTCCTGTCAACAAGATTTTGAATACATCCCGGAAATTTTTTTTTTGGTACTATCAGCTTGATGTACTTGTCTCAGTAAAAACTTTGTATGCACTACTGACAGGATGTCTTGTGAATAACATCTCATGATCCTGTTCGCCCTAACCCTAGTGATAATCTTGTAAAATTTAAAATGGTGCAAAATGGGTACTTTTTATAATTCTAATAAACAACTTGAATAAATGAATGTTGACAAAGAAAACGTCATGACTGGGGATCAAAGAGTAAGAGTCTTATTTGCATCCATGCCCTTGATATGTAGGTGCCTACTGTTTGGGACCTCCACTAATCAACTGTGCACTAATGTTCCGCTTCATCCATCTATCACTAATGTCTCTTACATCATCAAAATCCAGTCTAGATCGGAACCATCATCAATTATAACAATGCGTAAATAATGCAAACATTATGTTTACCCCAACTATCACAATTCTAGCACTATTTCCTATACATCTGAAATGTATTACAAGGAAGAAACGACGAGACGATCTGTTTTTGTGGGTTTTGTGATAGTTTGAGAATATCGTAGACGGGCGGTGGCCACTCCCATTGTCGCTGAAGCCTTGGCCGTGCTCCACATCCGAAATGCCGGGAAACTGGGCATCAAGCCAGCAGTGCTCAGTGTGGGCCGGCTTGCTGCAGTCTCTCTATCTCAAAAATCACGACGAAAAACTGGTACCGATTGAGGTTTCTGCAAATCCTACCTGCCACCCCCGATACTAACGAGCACACATTTAAACACACGCACGGACATGATTTTGTTACAGCAAAGACAGGTTGTTTTTAGAGTTCGAGCCCCGACCGGCTTGTCAACCATCGCACGAGAAAAGAAAAGTAACTCACCAAAACGTCCCGAAAAGACAGCTGTAAGGACTCCACGGCCCAGTCTACCTCTTCCCCTTCTTGGACGCTGATTCTGATGACAAAGGGCTGGGCAGCCATCGGAGAAAAAACGAAAGAAAAATCCCTAAAATGATTTTACACTGGAAATCGACATTCCAAATGACCCCTTTTCACCTGTGACATATGACCCGATGCGATAGCAACGAAACCACACCCATTTTAAATTTTAAAATGCGTAAGATGACGTATATACATTAGATAATAAAAAAATAAATATGCAGATCCATTTTCAATGATTATGGTGTACCCTTTTTATCTACTATCCCATATTTGAAGTAGTATTCACTTTTATGTAGATGTTCTCAAACAGGAAGTAGTGTTTGTAGCAGGTGTCTGCAAAATTCTGAAGTACCGCTAGAGAGCGCGCGTGAGTGGTCAAAGTCAGAGGGCCACTGCACCTCGTAGCACACGAAAAGTTTTAAGCAGATGTAGGATTGAAACAAGGTAACGGTATCAACTCCGTAACAAAAGGTAGTATTGTTTCTAACGTGTCTGTCCAAGTTTCACAAAGCAGCAGCAAAACCTCCAGTATTTCTATCATACCAGTGTTTTACTTGTGTTCTTTTTTCCTCGACATAATATGGTCTTAATTTTTGAGTGGCTTATAGCTTTTGACGTCAGAAAAAATATGTAGATTTAATTTGCTCAGAGGATATGTGGTGTAGGTTTGGACCCCCTACCGGCTTTTTTGCTTGAGACTCTGGGAGAGTTGACTGATTGTCATGATTTATAGTCAGTGTATGTAATGATTGATATGATATCTGATCATACAAATTAGTATCTATTTTGCAGAATCAATAACGAATATTTACATATCCGCTGCTTTCCATGACAGGACCCCAAAACATGTGACCTGCATGGTTGAGGAGATCATAAAGGAATATCGATATCGATAGATATGAATTGTGCAAATGAAGCTCTCACGGCATAATTAAAAAGTCAGGTGGTAAACAATGGAAATTTCGTACTAATAGCAGTAGGAGTTAAGTAAAGGTTAACATTACAAGACATAAATCATGAAAAAGAGGCCATCATTTACATACATAATGAGGAAATACTACACTTATTTTAATTAATTACCTGCCTTGATAAGAAAAGATCTCAGACTATACTTTGAACTTGCATCTTTAACTTATTTGGGTATTAAGAAGATGGTTTAGTTTAGAGTCACTATAGTATAAAACTTCTGCACGCAAAAGAACCCAATACACTTATCGAAAAGACTAGGGGTTAATTGCCCGGTGCAGTGGGTTCAAAACGCAAGCCGTTGTGAAGGAAGCCACATTGCGCTACTTTACCAGCTGCCTGGAATAAGCATCATGCTTCACCTCAATTGAAGAGGACCGATTTTTTTCCTAGCCTGGAGTCCAGCCTTGGTCGCACCTTCGGGAGCGGACTAAAGCGAACAAGGCTGGACTCCAGGCTATTTTCTTCCTACCTGGCCTATTACTTCAGTACATTAGCCTCTACCTACTCTCCAAGCAGAGGTTAGGCTCCGGCTGTTTTTGTTTTTTTTTAAAGTTTTTTTAGTCGTTTTTATCGGGCTTTCTATTTTGTCATTTTATCTTGCTGGTAAAAACCTAATGAC
>NC_049980.1:29954645-30059865 GCF_000003815.2 Branchiostoma floridae | reverse complement strand
GAGGGGGTTCCCTTTCCCTCGTCTTCATTGTTTTACGTCAAGCTATCTGTCCACTGCAAAGGGTGCACCTGTTGGTTGTCGTGGAAACGGCACCCGACAGGGGCGCTTCTCGATCACTTCAAAGCACGCCACACAAAGCGGGGATTTATGAAGGGATCATCTCGGGATTATCTGAGGCCAACCGCCCTTTACACTTTGGGCAAATAAGATTGCTGAATGGCCATGACAGGTGCCGTGGTGATTCTTGAGTGACAATTTAAGTGAAGGACTAGCGCACAGTACTTAGCCCTTTCCCTTGACCACGTCCACCTACATGAAAACACAGAAACGCAAAACCAAGATATAGAAATGCGAATATTTCACGGACATGGCATGCAGCCACTCTCTCATTTATCAAACCGCCAACTGCCATGCTATCATTCATTATCAATTCTAATTGTGACCGACATCAATGTCAAATCTGGACATCTAGTATTGGTGTGTTTAGAAGCTTGCGAGCTTATTTTGAGTACATGCTTGCATTTTCTTCCTCAGAGTTTCTTCATACAGGTTGGCTGATTGTGTTTTCAATTAATCCTGTGAAGGATTAAGCCATAATGCAGAGATAGACTGCTCCATTTGTTCGGTATCATTTTGCCTCGGGTGCTTTAGCAATGGAGGGCCTATTTAGTGATCTGATACACCTGTTGAAATGGAGACCCATACTTTACAGGTGCTATAATTAAAAACAACGGATATAGAGTTTGGACAATAGCCTCAACGCTGGTCACGTGTTGTGAACTTTCGAAGCAATGGTAGAACTATCTTTCACGTTCAGGTTACGAAATCCTGTACGTCAAGCGCTCGAAGACAAAACACTGAGAGCAGATCTGTCTGTTGTGTGGCATTTCAATCGGGTACCGGGTTTATCAGCATTGTGATTGTCTAGTTTGTCTACTATATAATATGGAACAGAACAGTCACATGTACAAGCCACTCTGATACGGTGGTGGTGGTGGGCAATGAAGTTTTATTATAGTCAACGATTTATCAAGGTTTAGAAAATTCTTGGTCGGAAGGTTAAACTGAATGATCCCTTTAAAATTATCAATGTAACAGAAATACAGTGTAGAGTACCAATAAAATGTCACAGTTATAATTACATTGTATTTTATTCTTGATCCACACCTTGCAATTTGTTTGTCCGTCCCTCATCTTTATCGTTTTGTTTAACTGAACAGGAAAAATGAATTAGCTCCGATCGTTCCACACTTCCGCACACTGATTTTGGCCTTCAAGCAGATCCTGGCATTTCCCTATGGGGACAGAGGCAGCATCCAAAAGGCTAAACAGCATCCAATTCGGATGCTGTTTAGCCTTTTGGATACTGCCTCTGTCCCCGATAGATTAGACTTTTGGCAAAGTTCACTTGCCGCCCACTTATAAAATGTTAGGCACCGTTGAATTTTTGAAAAACAGATCTAGAATAGTCAAGCAATATGTTAGGCCATAGATATAACATTTCACTCATCAACTTTTACATTTTGAACGTTATGTGTTTTTCTTTATAATAGATGTTAACATTTGGATGCAGATATTTAGCTAACGGTTTTATACAACTTAATGTAATTGAAACTGCTCCCCGTTTGTAAAGTTCAAATGAAAATTTCAATGGTTTAGATCACTTTTTACGAAAATAATATGCCTACAACATGCAGTCAATGTTGGCTTTCACAGCGGTCAATGACCTTCCATATTTTTTATGGTAATATCCAAGCAGATGTTGGAAGGCAAAATTGTTCCGTTTCTTTTTCCTAGCTCCCCGATTCTGTATCCCTATCGCCTTCTGTGACAGAAACAGGGAGCTAGAAAAACTTAACGATTCTGCCAAACTCGACTTTGGTATCGCTACCATGTAACGTTATCATTTCTCCATAAATATTTTATCACGTCTCATCCGACAAGATATCCCCCTTAGCGCATGCGTCCTGTGCTCTCGGCGCCATCTTTGAAAACATCGACGGTAAAATGAACGAGTTTTCCAGTTTTCCGGTTGCCCCTGAGGTAAGCTTTGAATTTGTATCAATTCTTTTGTCAGAACATGTCGTACATTGTTCCTCCAGTGCACGGCTGACTGGGAGCCCACAAAACAATAGCTAGTTCAATATTTAATTTAGCGAAGCGTTGATTGTTTTGCGTACGACGAAAGGTAGGGAGGGGGGCGGTGCGAATCCGCAAGTTTTTTGGTCGTCTGCAACGCAACGACGAACGTAATTACGTTGACCTACAGCCCTTTACTTGTTTGACATGGGCTGTTTTGTTGTTCGACCAAACCTTTTACTTTTCGGACAGACTTTAGGTACATGTATGCCGTGATAATCCTTGGGAGTACAGCAGTCTGAATAGTTGTGTCACCAAGCAGTGAGAAAACCAACGAAACGTCAAGAAGTCGTTTGGCACGTTCTCCTTTCATCTTGGAGCGACATTCATCGATCTGTCCGAGACAAAGGCTCGGTTGTGGAAGCGTCTAGAGGAGATGTTGAAGTCTGTTTTTCTCCGTTGAGAAGAAGCGTAGCGTTAGGTGTGTGCAAACCTATTCAAAAGGGGGTACTTGAGGGAGTCCACAATTATGTACATATCCGGTTACACGGGCACTGGGCTAATTTTACAGTTCGAAGTACGGAGAAAAATCGGAGGGATGTTTCAAACAGGAGTCGTTTGAGGTGAGTGCTGGCAACTTTTGGAGTGTTTTGTACATTTGTGACCCTATGTTTAACATGTTTTTGTGAGAATGCAGAAATCCTGCAAAACAAAACTCTTGAGGTTGAAGATCTACGTATACATTGGTATCATGACCAGCCCTGACTGTATATAATGTGCATCAGGACATTTCGCTGCCTTTTGCCGTAAGACGATTTGCTGTCACCTACACAACTGGTCTACAACATTTCTTTTTCCAAATCATTGTGTTGCAGCCATTGCACTATCTTCTGCTTTTGGTTAGGGTTAAATGATAAGGGTTGAGAGTTAACGTTAGATGTCCTCTCGATGACTAAACATCTAGAATGACTAACGTTGGAAATACCTCAAATTGTTCAGTATACTGGCCTTGTATTCATTGTGCTTTGTACATTATAGCTTTTAACCTACATAATCTTTTGTTATGATTAGGTTTTTACTTCCTGCATACCAAAAGTTCGTGCACATGATATAGCAGTTCTAACTACCCTTATACCACACACATAGGGTTGTTTCCAAAATATGTGGAAGAGTAACCACTGCTAATCCTCAAGATGTCAGGTATTAGGAGGGTATTTAGAGGTAGCCTGTCTTGTTTTAAGTCCCACGGTAAACACGAACTGGTCGACTGGACATAGAAGGGGGACATATTGGTTCTCAATGGACTGACTAGTGCTTGGTTCATAGTGACGTTGATAGCGCCCTTTGTCGGTTTTTGTTGTGGGATTAACATATCTGGGGTGGTCAACATGCCGGAAACAGAGCCGGTTAACTTTGAACCCAACCGTAACTTAGAAGTAAGCGAAGGGTCATGAACTATGTTCCCACAGTAGGCTACTCGGCTATACAACGCTGCCATGTTTGCCACCGTACTGCCGCGGACAACATAAGGAACAGGTGTCATAACGTGGTAAATATTTGCCGTCCTTTTGTCCGTGTGCTTTTCCTCACATCGTCCGGCAAGGGTTATCTTGGGTCTATCTCGTATTTGGGGATCCCTTTTTAAACAAGAGGCGGTAGTCTCACACAGGTTGATTTTTCTTTGTGGCCTTTTTTTTGTATGTACGATCTAGCCATTTTTGACACAATTCAAAGTGTGACACGACAGTTGTGCCCCGAGATTGTTGTACTCCATTGCGGGTCACTTGGCTTTTCAGGCACCGTATAGTAGAGGCCATATTCAAACCTGCCAGGCAACCGAAGAAAAATGGAGCTATTTGCCTTGTCACCGCACACATGTACCTTTTACAACTCTCCCCCCCATGAGTCAAATGACAAACATGTAATCTCTGTTCATGCCAAAGCCAACCAAACAAAACTATTCAAGTCTTCAACATCCCCCTTTCGGATTTGTAGAATCGATCGATCCCCCCTCTGGAAATCCAGGTGTTGGGGTTATTCAGGTTAAGCCCTGCCCAAATGAACTTATGTCAGGCTGCGGCTGACATATTGAATTTGTGTGGTAGTTACCTGGCTCTTGTTTCAACCTTTTGATTCCTTAAACAGGGGTCGTCCCCAAAGGTCTGTCGGCACTTTTTTAAGTGTTTCACTTAAGTGAAACACGACCTCCCAACACTTACTTGTATTGTCTTTAACAGACTTGAAGGAAAAGACAACCAATCATGTATTGTATTAGATTCTAACTTCATTTTACAAAGTACTTTATCCGTATGTAGATTACCTGTTTTGACCATTATGTAGGTATAGCCTACAGGTGCATTTTGTGGTTGAAACAATGTGTGTCTCTATCCCTACAGCAGCATGATCAGTCATTATGCCATGGCACATTATTAAGGTACAGGTTCTAACAAGCTACATGTATTAGGTAACACTAACAGTAGTTTCTCTGTGTGGTCTGCTGTTATACAGGTGGTGCTCGCTTGCTTTGTACTGGGAATGTGTAATGCTTTAATGGTACAGCAGCACTTCATTGACCTGGTCTCTACAATGTATTCAACTTCCATGAGTTATCGCCCGGCATTCAACCTGAAGTTTGCAAACAACAACGCACAGGGAAATACACACGTCAGTTTAACTGCCCAGGTCAAAGAAGCCAAACCTCTTGGATGGAAATTAATTACTGGACAGGGTTGACAGCTTGAATAGGAGGCGATAGCAGTACTAGCTGTACTATTGACAGGCTATCAGCAGTTTTACTGTACACGCTTTCCTGTATATGGTAATTAGATCTTTGCTACACCTGTGCTCACAGTGACTGAAGAAGGGAAATTTTATGGCATGTTTATATTAGTAATTATTTTCACTGTCCCAGAAATTCAAAGTTGTACTGGTCACACAGTTCCTTCCGATGACTGTGAGTGTGTAAAAAGGGGAGGGGAATGCATTGTATTTGCATATATAGTACCAAGTTCATTTGCCGTTGAATGTTCCATGACAGTTTGAGTACAGCATGGAGCAGAAGGTGTCAGACTCGAGAGTTTGCCTTGCTGTAAGTCCTTTGTCCCTTCATATCTTCTATAAACATGTGTTCCTTTACAAGACGCAGTCTTAATCGTTTTATAATTGCATGTTGGGCCAGTATTTGGAATGTTTTATGCTTTGGTGTCTTGATTTATTATGTTGATTTTGTTGTACCGGCACTTTATGGTAAATCTTTAATTTTTGCCACAAACTCTGCTGTAAGTCTATGAGGTAATGTAGGTATGTTTAGTGTCTAACATCCGTACAAATACTTGTAGATGCCTCAGTACCCTTGGAGTTGTATGCGAGTGAGCTGCAAATACAGTTGTGAGTAGTCAGGTAACTCCAGGTATTAAATTCTCAGAGTCAGAGGAAAGCTGTGAATGATTTTGCTGCTGTGAGAAATTTTAGTAGGCTGGGAAGGGAAACGCTTGAGTCCAATGCATGCGTGATGATAAGGGGTGCGTTTCAGCATATCTGAGTTGACAGAAGTGCATGCATGTTACCATGGACCATAATCCTACATGTATACCTGCAGGACTTGCCATGAAAGAATGCTGTTTATCGAACACAAAGGTACACTTCGTGCCTTGCAAGTTCTGCTCTCTTCTCCTGAAAACCTGGTATCTGACCCATGGCAAAATGACATTTGAGCAACTTGTTTCTTGAAAATTGTACGGAAAAAGAACATGTAGCCAAATTCTTATGATATAGTTTTTTCACCTTTTTTCACATCAAGCAATTCAAGGAAATCCCTTTTATTTTTTTTACATTATAAGCATTTAACAATATGCTGGAGCAAGGACTTATTAAAATACTCTTTCAGCTTGCTAAATTCCTACTTTTCTTATTGTCATTTTTCACATGGTCCATCTGTTCTGGACAGTTGTCTGTTAATTGAACAAAAGGGAGAAGGAAAACAATTTGCTTACAAAAGCACTGTATGTTTCACTCCTAATGTAGCAATTCATAAAATATGCAAAATGTAAATAGAGCAGTAATAGAGATCTTTGTTTTTGAGGTGTAAAAAGTTCCTTTTGTAACAAGTCACATGCTCCTGAATATGGTCGTTAGCTCACACTTACAGTAGCACTACATTTTGATGTGTATTTTTCCTTTCAATTGTTCCTTAAACTACATGTAACCTAATTTGTTCTTCAGAGAGTGTTATCACATTCTTGTTGTGAATCAACAAGGTTCCAAACTCTACATCATTTGCTTAATTCGTTCCTACTGCTTGTGGCTGCTCTTATAACATGTAATCAACATATTTCTGCAAAATCTTATCCTTCCCTAGCTCCAGGCCTAACTGGCTTCCAATTGTTTAGAGTTGCACTGGAATGTAATGCTGCTGTTTTAGAAGCAATGAGATTTCGATTCATGCCAGCTTTTGTGTTGTAAAAAAGGGGGAGGGAAAGTCGTCAGCTTAAAATTGATCTTTTGTTTACACAATAGCAGAGTGTGAGAACCACCTGTTTGAAAATGATTGTTTATGGAGCTTTCTTTTACTAATAGTAACTGAGTAATAGTAGTTGATTAGGTGGCTTAGCCTTTAATTATGGTGGGAGAGAAACTGAAGAGAAACTTATCAGACATAGTTTTACTGATAATCATGCCTCACAGGCAAGTAGACAGTCGGTATGATTGAGTGTCTTGTTATCTAAGTTTCTAACTGACATCCTCTTTGAGGTGCAGTAGGATGAAGTAGCTACATTAGTAATAGTAGTAGCTACATTGGATTTCACATAAGGCTTTAGTTTTTGTAATTAGCCAAGCATACTCTTTTGGGTTCTTTGAGGTTTGATATCTGAGCCTATCACCTTAAGTTTGCTTAGGTCATATCACCATCCAAATTGACATCTGAAATCCCTTACATCAGGTCTTAATTTACAGTATTTAACACTTTACTGTAAGTACAGGTCTAGCTAATGATGCTTAAAGGTACAGGTAGCACATTACTAGATAGGGTCTATGAGATGTTTATTAATCATTGACTGTTTGACATGTACCTAGTTGGTAACTGAAGGATTCAGCAATAAGAAGATTACTCAGCGGTCTTTAGAAATATCAAATTTTTCCACTGTGTTTTTGTAGGCAAGTGACCTGGGCTGGACACCGATAGCGAATCTATCATTTGTTGTGTTACCCCAGAGAGCTGAGCTAACAGTGAAGGGAGGAAGTTTTTGTGGCCATAGTGCGGAGTGTTTACTGGGCTTAGGTCATGTAGTTGGTTGATAAGGTGCCTAATTCCCAGTGGGTTGCCTTAATTTGACTCAGTGCTATTAGGTGACCAAAGAGGAGTACAGGTATGGTATGTACACCTTTATACATGTATGTGCTATGGACCGTTTTCCAAAAGGTGGTAAAAGTAAGAGACGTAAAAAGTTGTTAATTTTTCCAATAATGTCATATATTACCTCAATGAAATTTTGTATCTTTCTTCTTTCATTCTTTATGCAGGCGAGAAAGGCTACTTCATTGATTGACATCACAACGGATGGTTGGATGAAGGTAAAAAGTGGTTCTCTGTTTCTCTTTTTTTTGGTGTGTGTACTGCTCTCCAAATTGTGTTATCTTCTTTCTAGACTTCCACTAGATATTAACAGATTGGTAGAAGGTACAAACTGCATGAGACTAGAGTTATACTGATAGTGATACTAGATAGTTTTGATCCACTTATACCAACATGGACCCCTACTCTTTTCGAATAGTGTGGCGGGACCTTTAGCATAATTGAGGTGTAGCTCTCCTCATACATGGGATCTTCAACTTCATGTTCCATCCTTTAGGACGTACGGAGCTAAGTTCTCATTTACCCTGTGTCATATAATAGGTGAATCGTGCCTTTCTAAAGGGCACAACATCTGAGTCTTCTTAAGGGATTCAAACCCAGATTCTTTACATCCAAACTCTAACTAAGTCAACAACCTGGACCACAAGACCACGTTGCCATCTAACGGACAGTTTGACTAGTTAATAGTTTTAAACAGTTGGATGGTGGGAGCAAAAAAGTAACAGGCGGTTGAGCAAAACATTATTGAACACGTCTTTTAGAGCATATGTTTATACATGTGCATTATGTGCACGTCAATTCTTCCTGCCAATCCTCATTCTAATGGTTTGATGGTGAAACAATTAGTCATTGTGGCCTATAGAAGCATTTCAAGTTTATCCCAGTGTCAAGAATACGGCAACGCTTACAAGTAATTGAAAACGTTTGACTTCCCCCAGCTCTTTGAAGTCCTCTTTGTTGTGGGAGGTCAGATGCCATCTTATGTATGAGGTTGGATAGCATTATAACAATTTCATCAGGGTCAGTGATGTCATGGCAAATGGTGCAATCAAGGGCTAAATACTTCCAGTAGATGCCTCAGATCTCGAGGGTTTGCCCGGGTTACAGGGTATATCCTGTTTTATTGCGCCCCGTATTCTCATTGTGAGACAAGTCCGGAGCCATTATGGACCGTGGTCGTGTGTTTAAAGCACTTAAGGGCTGATAAATTGGTGTGATACTGGTTTTTATTGTGCAATATTGAAGCGTCTGAAGCCACCATTCAAACAGGATTCGAACGTTAGAATTTGAGGAATGGGCTTCCATCCATCATCTGTCACACCTGGCCTTTTGGTGGGTGACGTTACACATTCAAAAGAACTTTCGGAACTGCTCAGTCATCATTTTTTGGGTTGGAGGTTTATGTTTGAATGTGGGATGAATGCAGTGGTGCTCAATAGCAGGGACTGTAAACAGGTATCTATCATAATTTCATGGTGAATCGTAAAAACCTTGCTTAAACATTGAGGAATGTGGAAGAGGCAGGTTAACTTAAATCTGTACAAAGACAATGTGTAGTAGCTTGCTATTAGAATTAAGATTCATTGAGACCGTCAGGTAAGTTGCATACTGGTAACACAAGAACCAAGGATACTCTTACGAGATAATGATGACAATTGACAATGCTGTAACAGTTCTGAAACAAAAGTATGTTGATAAAATGTGTTTTCCGTTGACTTCTTGAACTGTCAAGTGATTTTCACATCATCACTACATGTAGCTAGGTAGCTTTTTGTATGTGTTTTTTTGTACTTATGATTACTTACTTACTTATGATTTCAATAATCAGTATGATATCTGTATAGAATTAATTAAAAGAATCAGAAATACATTTTATTCCTTTCCAGGTTTTAGCCCGATTTTGACCTCATCAGTGTGTGTGACAGCGTTCTGCATTCCATGAAAAATCCTTCCAAGAAGATAAGATTGAGACAGGTGAGATGTCCTGTTTATGTTTATTGTCTAGTGATAATTGCATGGCTGTCTTGTTTTAAGTAGCTTTGTGGTCTGTGTAAATGTCACTTTATCTGCGCTTGTGTTTGCTATGGGTGCTTCCCACCTAGATTTTCAGGATTCCTGTAGTGTTACTTATCAGTCTAATCTACCTTTGCACCCGAGGCATTGTGTGGCACAATCGGTAAGGTGTTTGACCCAGACCCCAGAGGTATACCGGTACAAAACCGCTGATTTGTCCCGATGTTGTGCCCTTGGGTAAGATGCTTTATCATTTATGTTGAACTTTACTCACTTCACTCAAGTGAAAATGAGTACCTGCTTCGGTTAGGGTCGTCCCTCGGATAGGACATTTAATGGAGGTCCCTTGGTTTGAGGAGAGCCACGCCTTGAGTACATTTAAGAACTCGCCACTCTTTATCAAAAAGAGTAGGGGTCCTACCCGATGTGAGTGGTTCAAAACCTACAGTCCTATGGCCACACCTGGGGTATTACTGTCGTATTGAGGTCACCTGATAGGCGCCCAATGGCAGCTCGCTCCAGACCCTTGTGATTTAGCCCCTGGGCCTATTGTAAGCTCCTCGCAATTCAGCCCCTATCATGCACCTAATAACAATTGTAAGGACAAGCTGTTTATGATACACAGACACTCCCCTGCATTGCTGATATCTTTACTCCAACTTGTAGCTCTTTGTTATTCCGATAGCCATGAAAGTTTGTCAATGTGAAACCAAAAATTAATGTATATTTCAATGCTACTCTCAAAAGTGCCCAAGAAGACCACTCGGGTCACTGGTGATCACTGTAGCCAGGCATTATATAATGCTTGTGTCAATGGGAAAAGTATCTACGGGACCACCAGAAAGTGGTCCTTATGTAGTGGTGGTATTGTGTACATGTTTGCCTTTACTGTAAATCATCTTAAGTTTGCATGGCAGAAAGGGAAGGAGGAAATACGGCACGAGACAGAGGACAAATTTTTATGTTTTCTTGTATTTTAAAAAACACCACGAGTAATTTTTGAGCACAGCTTAAGGTTAGAATAGTTACTGCAATTCCCTTGTTAGATGTGTACATAAAACTAGCAAAATTGTTTGCGCCCCTGCTGAAAAGTTTTCGAGGATTCAAAGCCCCTTATTGTTTTTCTTTTTTGTTTCATGTCTCCGAGCCGTAATCCCTCTCAAAACAACCTAATGCATTGTTTGAATGCTCCAGCTGGTATTCTGATAGAGTAGTTGAAACTTCTCCATTGAAATGGAATTTGCTGTCATTAGATCACAGATATGTTATCTACCTGTGTGTTACCAAGGATTAAAGGATAATCTGATGTTGGGGTAAGAGATATCTTGGCCCTACCCCCTGTATTTCACACAAACATTCCTAAGTTTCTCCAAGGTATCTATGGTTTTGCGGCCACTTTCATCATGTGCAATATCTATCCCAACAGTCATAACATATTGATTTTTAAAAAGTATAGTTGAGATCCATCGAACAACTTTTGGTGTATAGGGCTGTGCACATCTCTATAGCCCTTGGGCCACACAGCTTTGCAAGCACTACAGCAGGGGGCTAGTCTTACTGGTTCAACTTCTCTTGTAAGTGCTGAATGTTCAGCAGAGAAAGTAGTACTGTCGATTTTTATGACCTGGCCCAAATTGAAATGGATTTGAACCCATGACCTCCCAAATGCAGGGCAAATGCTCATACACCATCAAAATATAATTACTTGTCAGTCTATGTGAGTGAGATTTCTACATGTTAAACACTTCATTTTGGTGTGATTATATGATATAGATAAATGATTTAAAACCTCTAAATTTAATTTCCTTCTTTGTTAATTATTCTGTAAGCCACTGTTTTACTTTGTTTGCAATTAGCTATTGGGTATGGCCTTGTGATAAAGTTATATATTTTGATTTTGTGTAAAGCAGTCTATTTCCTAAGACTTTAAGGGGCTGTGCACACTCTCTCCAAGCAAATGTACATGTGTATTAGTTAGGTTGCTGTGATTCTATAATAAAAACTGCTGGCTCTGATTTTAAGTTTTGAACCAAACAACCTTTGAACAACGGTAATTATGTGCATGTTGATCATCAATTAGACTTTAAAATGTCTTCAGTGATTTAACTCACACTGATTCTTGTCTGTTTGGCCCAATGTTTGCAAATCACAAAGCCCTTCAGAGCATTCCGATTTGTACATTTTAGCTGCGATTCTGATAAAACGGTGAAAACATGTCCATCAACGCTATCATCTTATCTTAGATATGTAGTCCATGTTGCTACGACTCAAAAGCGAGCTGGGTGTTGGGTATAGATAAGTCGATTCTGTCCTATTCACTATTAATGAAACATTCCTATCTTGGTTTATGTATCTATGGCCTCACGCTGCCTTGATTCTACAGACCCTCACACATTGTTTGTGGTCACAGTTTGACTTGTTGCACAAGTCACTTATTCATGGCTTTTGTGTTCTGTTCCATCCACTGCTGACAAAAGTATAAATATTTGAAGACTTTGACAAGAAACGTTCTGTAGTTGGAGCGAACTTTCTACTATACAGGTTTTAACCATATACTTTGTGCCCTTTACTCTTTTTGAAGTAATTATAATCTTTATAGGCGCCACCGATTTCAATATAGAGGCGGGGTAACCATGGACATAGTCTGGTCGTGCAAGCCTTAATCCTTCAGACAACACGGCCTCTGCAGCAATATTAAATAGAACTGACACAAGCTCTTTCAGATTGTTTAATTGGCCGTTGGGCACGCTCGATTACCATTCAGTATTATTATAAACAGTATGACCGCATTAATAAGTCATAATGCCACCCCTGACACCTTAATATAATCATTACGTAGATGCTTCTGCTTGAAAGTTTTTTCTTCCTTTCTAGAATACCCAGCAACATCAACAAGGTTAGACCTCACCTCAATGCTTGTTTGGGGGAGAATACAGACTGCTAATGACTTTTTGTTCTGGTTGTAAATTGATTCAAGGACTTTGCACTAGTACTACTACTAGCAGGGGGATTTAAGGAGGCATTGGTGTTTTAAGCTTGCGATTCATTGAGACAACTGTTACAGTACTAATTCATCGTGGTAATGCAATGCAGTGAGGCCAAACACAAAGTTCAGCATAAAACCACCATACATATACAGTATAGTCTCCTACAGCCTCAACAATTTAGAATGTCTGTCCTCTCTCAATCATTAATATCATAAGTACAACTTCCATGGACAGGAGTCATAGTTTTATAGTTGAAACGTTTGTTGTAAGTCATTGCTTTACACATTCAAGCTCCACAGGTATTTGCATTTGCGATTTTGGAAGGTCTGTATTGTCGGTAGATAAATATACACGTACTCTTAAACCAGACAAGTAAACAGTGCAGCCAAATACACTACACTGGGATTGTTCCTGATGTCAAGAAGCTAGCCAAGGTAACTTTGCCATTTGTTACTCATAGACAAGTTTATTGGTGTTATGACTGTCTTTCCTAATGGCACAACTTTGGGTATCAGGGATTCAAATCCAGAACCTCTTGGGCCTGTCAGAGGGTCAAACAACCTTACTGATAATTTACCACCGATGCCTTCTATAACCATTATATGTATCAAAATCACATGTACATTTTGTAGTAATCAGTAGATTTGCCCCGAAATTAGATAATTCATAATCCACACATAAAACAACTGTCAAAGACATCATAACTATTGTTTCTGCAAACTTTGAGATACACAAGGAAAACAAAACTACAACATACCAAAGATGCGGTATTGTAATCAAAAGCTTCATGATTTTTATCTTTGCTGTGTGGTGATATGGCCCATTTGTGTCTTTATAATGAGAAAGTTATCACATGCCCTCAAAACAGATGAGCTGACAGTTCTTTTTAATTTGGGCACATTGTGAAGAATACATGCCCTAACTACATGTGTCAATAGCAGGGAAACATTTTGTGTGTCGTGATAGCAATGTTATCGGCCAGACCAAAGTCTTGCTTGTTTTCTTTCTAATAGTTTTCGTCATCAATTACTGATGACGGTGACAATGCACACAGTACTGAAATCAATTTCAGACAAGCTGTCGTGAATAAGTTTTCTACACAAGAGTTCAACTGTAACGGCCACCTCATTTATAGCCTTCTGCGGTCAACATAGGTGTGATATCTAACTGTGTTTTTTAATCATTGTTTCAAGTTTTTAAAAAAGGCTTTTTTGGGTATAGGTTAATCCGTAAAGTTAATTCAATGTTAGGGTTAGCCCAGCCGTTTCCAAGCAGTGTGGTTTTAACTGTTTCTACCTTAGGTACAGATAAGACAAACACAAGCAGAGCAATATTTATAGCAACTTATTAGTGATAAAGTTACACAGTGTCTATATTCTTAAGTGACTATTAATCATTATAACTGAATCAAGTCTTGTCCAAGTTAATGTCAAGGATTTGATGGCGCAGGCTTAAGTCGCTAGGTGTAATCACGCCACACCTTTGGCCTCACTTTGATACCCAAGGGTACTTAAGGATATAGAGTGTAAATTGGTTAAATACTTGACACTGATGAAAGAATGCTTCTTGTGGCATGCACATGGGCAAGCAAACATGTACCTCAAATACTTGAGAGAGGAGAGAGCCTTGCCGCAGCTCGGAAAGCAATTAAGTCCAGGTGGTGTATGATGTTTTATGATCCTGTGTAAGTGTAACGGTTATGGTAATCACAAATAGGGAATTCACATGACATTGTATACAGTGTAACGGTTTGTGTGCCTTGTGAGAATAGAGACTTTTTAGATAGATTAAAAAAATTCAAATTCCTGAAGATTCAAAATGTACCTGGAAAAGTTGCAGTTAAAGGAAGAGAAGCACCTCAACTGACTACTAGTACTGCAGCGAGCATATACATTTTGTATTATATTGCAAACTACTATTGGACAGATTTCAGTGTACCCGATATAACTTTGAAATATAACTGAGGGCCTACATGGGGGGATCCTGGCAATGCTTAATGGTAAATTTAGAAGTGTAATGGTTAGGCTTAATGGTAGAGTCAGAAAGGCTGACAACGCTCAACGGTGAATTTGGGAGCCTCCCAATGCATTCTGCAGATCCTGGACTCAATCACCCACATGTAACGGCGGAACTTTTGTGTCAAAGCTGCTGATTGATGAGTGAGGGAGCCGGTGACATTAACATCATCTTGAACCCTTGACACACCCGAGTGTTTGGGAGTGTAATATCCAAGGGTTATCTGACGTTTGACGCCACAGGTCTACTGGTCATGTTTAATGTTGCAATACCGTTTAACGATGAATACAGGGTAACAAATAACGCGCCACGCAGAATTAAAACGTCCAATAACACTTCACGAACAACATACCGATAAAACTTAAGTTAAATTAAAGTGGCCCGGCTACGGTTAACAATGAATTGAAATAGCTTGTCTAACTCGCCTAACGGAAAAGGGCATGCAGACCTTCATATATGTTACAAAGCATAGGCCCCTATGCCAAGTCTGACCTGACTTTTAAATAAATGGTCTTTTGAAATGTAGCAATTGCAAGAATGGCATCGTGTAGTCTGAACATGTATGGTTCATTGCCTTCTCAACTGGTCATGACCCACTGCAAAGTGATCTTACCACTAACATTATGGCTATCCATGTATCCGTACCATACACAAGGGGTCTTTGACTCATTTGGATAAACTTCAATCCCGGGGCGAAGCCGATACCCCTAACAAAGCCGCGGGCGATTGTTGGCGTGCTTGTTGTTTGGGAGGAGAGCATCCGATACTCCTGTGTAATGGGGTTGCCTCAATTTGATCTGTGCATGGCATGACGGACTGTAACAGTTGCCGCTCTCCTTTTTTCAAACCAAACAGGTATAAATGTTACAACCTACTTCCAAGCAAAGCAGCTCTCATGGTGAAGACACTGTTTGAGAAGACTTTTCCTGAGAGTGAATGAAAAAGTTGGAGATGCAAGCCATTGTGGTAAGTCTGGAAAGTTTCTGACCTTCAGTGTAAGAGATTACAAGAGAGACCATTAATCTAACTTGTATTTTCCATATACATTCAAACCTGTACAAGAGACCACCTCTAGAAAAGTGCCATCTTGTGGTGGTCCCTTACATTGTTTTCCCCATTGATTCAAGCATTAAAGAATTCTGTTTTCAGTGATCTACCTGTCTACATAGACCAGGATTATTGATCCACGAGTGCAGTGGTCTTCTAGGGCAGTTTTGATTTGCCATTACAAAGGAATACAAAATCTGTAACAGTTGAAGTGTTAACTAAAGGTAAGTTAGAATAGATTTGGGAACAAGTTAAGAAGACACAATTTATCTTGCATGATGTTACTGTTACTTCAGTAGATAATGCCCCTTTGCAGAGTGCTTTGGAGGCTTAAAAAAAAAGGAAACATCATGTGAATCAAAAGCTCATGCATGAACTACATTGTATTCTGTGAAACATCAGTGTAAGATATGAATACAGGCCCTGAGACATAGTAGATTTTTTTTTAAGCAAGAGTCATACTATTGGTAAAAAAAATGCGTTTTTCAGGCCTTTCTGGACTTAGGTCATGAATTGGTTTGAAATTTAAGGCCGTTGATAGCCTTGAACTCTGCCCTGTAAGGTAGGTGCCAGATTGCTGAATAAACTTTGACGCTTAAATCTTTGATCTCTGTTCATGGCAATGAAGTGGTTTAACATCTCTACAGGCTACAGGACTAATTTCAAGTACAAAGTTTGAATTACACAACTTGCTTACTGGTTTGTTAAAGCTTAAGAATGAGATCCTTAAATCTAAATTGATATACTATTAAGTAAGTTAAACGTAACTAAGATGATTGAAGTTGGTGTGTTCTTCTTTCTCCCTTGCTAAGTTATTTCTAATTGTAGCCTTCTAAGTACCAATTTTGTATCTGTTCAATCTGGGGTGACATAAGGCAGGGTAAGAAGGTTAACAAATAAACTACCAGCAACACGAATTGTAGCTAGAAGTAGAAAGAAGTTGCAAATATTGAACACCTGTCATATACATTTTTTGTAGATATCCACCTTCCCAAATCAAACATTAGATAGGTGGCTATACTGAAAGTTGGCGATATCTTGGGCCCAGATCTACACTGTGCCCTTAATGTACACATGTCGTCGGTGTCACTCCTGATAATACAGGTGTTATTATCACCTTGGTTCCAGATGTGTGCCCTCCCATTGTTTGCAATTTACTTTGTATTGTGGATTGTATGTCCTGTCCCTGCCGGGTTCTCTCTTTGTTTGAGGACCAGAGGAAGATGGTCTGGTATGTTTATATTACCTGCTTCTCTGACAGGCGCCACTCTAGTCCCTCTTGAAGCAGTATTTTGTGTCATCCCTGAGCTAAAAATCAGTTTGTTTCCGTTATCCCTCCTGTCAGGCCTTCTTTTGTTATTATGAATGGGAGACTCTTTGCCTTTAAAGGCTTGTTTTCTTACTTCCTCAGTCTCTTTTCATCTTTCTTTTGATTGATCCATAGCCATAATAACCATAAAGTTAGCCATAATCCCTCTTTTAATGGATGCTGTCTCCAAAACAATAATGAGGAAGTTATTTTGTTGTTTAATCTTGGTTTTTGAGTTGGTTTCAATCATTGAAAGAAATTGCAATGCCATATACTGTGAAAATAAAATAACACTGAAATGTGCATGCTGGTCTTATTTTCAGGTGTCCTCTTTATAACAATTTCATGACACCCCAAATATGCAACTGTACAACAGAGTTGTTTCAACCTTGATCTCAAAACAGCAGAAAAAAATTCTTTCCGCCAGTACATGTACATGTAAGTCCCAAACATGTAAATGAAATGTACAGTAATTAGAATTGTCTTTGTTAAATTTTAAATGTAATAGTTTGTTCCATCTTCATTACATGAGATTTTTGTTTCCTGAAAATGTTGTTTCTAAAAACATCATAGCCTTTCTAAAACAATATTTTCCTGAAAGGTAAAAGTTTGGAGAAACTCAAGAAAGGTGTATCAAATGTTCGATAGGCGGCTTCGGTGGCATGTTTTTTCTCTCTTTGCATGTTTTCAAGTTCTTTTTCATGTGCTAGAATTGTTTATTTCTTTGTAACAACTTCTGCCTTTTAACAGATAGCACTGTAATGTTAGAAAGTGCAATATCAGAATGGATCAAAACTATTTTCCACACTGTTCTGTCACTGCTGAATGGTTCTAGACAGCTGTTGTTTGCAGTAAACAAAGTTGAAGATCCTGTGATTCCAACATGCAAAACACTAGCCTGGTATCCAGCCGTATTATAGCTCCCGAGTCCCTTAAGTCCTCTCTCTTGCGGGGAGGACAGAAGAGACTTTGAAGCTGTAATACAACTGGATACCAGGCTTGCAAAACACAAGTTGCAACAATAAAATATTTCAAAGTAACATAGATGCTCTTTCTTGCGTATCCTTGTTTGCTGTCAGTGTTTAACATAGACAGAGACAGATACCTCCCCTGACAGTGTAACTTTGTTTAAGAGAAATTGAAGCTGCAGGAACGTTCTGCACTGGTAACTGATGTAGGAAAGGTAAGCAGCGTTGGAAAATTTTGTCAACATCTCACATTTCTAAAAGGATGTGAAGAACCCTAACGGTCATTTTTTTTAGTCGTTTCCCTCAGGCACATCTTAAGTTTTGTCTCATCAAAAATATGTCTTGACTTAGGAACTGAAAAGGTATTCCCATTTTCCTTGCATTTTGATAAGTTTCAAAGTCCTATCCAGGCCTTATTTGAGACTGTATTGAAGTCCTGTGTGCCTGTCTGTATGAATTTGCATTTCTCAGTGGGGAGGCTCAATGTAGTCTATGGGAATGCCTCAACTTTTGCCTTTAAATCAAGTTTATTTTCTTATTATTTTGCTCAATGTAAAGTAGTTGTAGCAAAATGATTTTATATGCATATGAGTCAGTTTGTGAGCTGCCTGATGATTTCTTGAGATAGATTATTTCGCAAGGTCTATATATGAATTAAGGCACTCGCCGAAAGGAGCAGTGGACACCGTACCGGAAATTTAGTTTCAAGCGGCGTTTTCGCTTAATCCGTTTCCTGCCACTACAACGTAACCTTGTTGTTGTAATTCACACATGCTTTTGTCGCTTGTATGTAAATTCCGTGCAATTTGAATAAAAACGGTGAAAGCATTTCTCTGCATTAAGTAAAGCCCGCCCATACGCACTCTCCCTCTGTCTCATCTTGGGAAATCCTGGGTCCACCTCAACGGGTTTGTTCTCGCTCTTTACAGAAATTTGTTCCTTTGTACATTGATAAGTCATTAATTGAACAATAATACTACAGTAGGACAATTTATGAATATACATGTGGACTGTTACGTGTGTAGAATGTTCATGTTGAAGCAGGCATACAGTACACAGAAGCTTTTTGCTTGGTCTTAACTGACTTACCGGTATTCAAGCCCGTCTAACTGTACTAAGGGTCGCTTGGTATTGATGTTAGCCCCAGATTGTTGCTGTGGATATTTTAGTGTATAGAGAAACTTTAACCAGACGTAGAATATGATAAACAAATGAAAGAATTGTAAAACCATCCTACTTTTGTCACAGTTTGGACAGGTGCCTCACCTGTATGGTCATACGTTTGAAGTGGTTAGAAATGCATCTGACATGTTTTTACAAGATATCCCTCTCACAAAGCCTTCTAAGATTTAGACAACAGCCTGCATTTCTGTTTTAATTAGAGAAGCAGTAGTCGTAGCATTTGCAACCTGTTGAATCAGTCTAGAATTTCAAAGAAAAATGTGTACTTGGTATAGCGTTGACTCATGATGCCAAGCCTTTCTAAGAATGTCTTGAATACCTGGATATGTTTTAAGATGTTTAAAAGTGTGCATACATTGAGCATTATAATGTTGCTGCATTTAGTATACATGTATCTTTTAGTTGTAAGGGCACTCAATGTACAATGTAACTATGTGAACAGATTTAAGATGGTTAACTTAAATTGACGTGCCCTAACCGTCCTTAAGTTCTTAAGCACAGTTAGGGCAACCCAAACAAATATTAAGAATTTGTTCGGCATACCAGGGTATGTTCTCCAACAGATCTTACCTATTTCGCAGATCCCTGCAAAATTGTAAACTAGGGACTGTTTTGCTGTAGTCACCTGTCGGGCCCTTTCATGTGTGAGTAACGGAGTGACAGTTCAGGTAATGTGGCATGCCTACGTTTGTCTGCAAAACTTCCTAATGAGATTAGCCTACTGTCACTCTTAAGAGCCAGAAAAAAATCTACTAGTTTAAAAGGGTTTTGCCTAAGGGCCTGAAATTCAAATCTCTGGAAGTAAAGGTGGGGAGGGGCCCTGGTTTTGTTTGCTTATCTTGCAGTTTGTATTATGCTACATGTATGCCTATCTCAAATATTGATCTTTTTTAATTTATGCAGCATAGAACTTGCTTTTAACATTTCCTTCCATATTTCTTATCTCGCCAAATAGCAAATAATGTAGAATAAATCTAGTAAAAGAAACGTCCTGTCAGAAAAGGTGATGTCATGTTGTTGGCAATTTGATCCTGACTTATTTTTCAACACCATCTGTTTCAATTAGCTCTCTCCTGGCTTGTTACACCTTGTGTATCCTTTCAAACACCTGTCGGTAAGAGGCAGGCTATGAGGAAATTCCCTGCTTTACTCTACAACAAAGGCAGGAGTTTACTGGAGTGTACAGTATCGTACATGGTGGTATATATATTGCTTACATTATATAGGACCTGGTATAGTTTGGGCTTTTTCAACTCAAGAAGAATAATCAACACAGTTGAGCATTTGTCAGGTCTAATCACTTGTTACTTTCAGGTTTGAAAATGAAAAGAAAAGAAAAATAGTAGAAGAAAAGGAGGAAGGGAAAGAGGAAATAGAAAAAAGTAGAAGAAAGAAAGTTAAGAAGGAAGAAAAGTGTATGAGGTGAGAATACATCACATTTACAATGGACTGAAAACATGTTGTGCAAGCACCCATATTAAGGTGTAGTAATGATAATGATTTCTTTCTATCTAACCGTAAGTTCTTGAAGGCATGAAATAAGATACTCAGGGACATTATGTAATATTTTCTTTTTTTCGATGTACAATGTAATCACTGCTAAGTGTATCATTATCTGCCTGGATCAAAGGTTTATCATTTGTTTCTTTGTTCCTGTCAATTCTGGATAATCACAGTACTGCTTGATCTTATGCCATTTGACTTGTCCAATGGTTCAGCTACATGTACAATGTGATGCTTGCCTGTAGTCTCCAAGCAGACCCTATGGTGCCTAAAGATAGTATCAAAGCTGGCAAAGGAGTATAGCTGGCACCGGTGCCCGTTTGACTGAGTACCCTTTGGCTGGCTATACTCCTTTTCCAGCTTTGATACTATCTTCAAGCACTGTTATATGTAGGATCTGCTTGGGGACTAGCTTGCCTGAAGGTTGATGTATAAGGATCAACGTCTATTCTGTAGAATTCAAAATGGATGTGTTGACAAATAATGCTAGGAAAATGCACTTCTGAAGCTCTGTGGTACCTGTTTCTTGGTTGCAGTACCAGTTGTTTTAGATAGGTGGCATGAGTTTGTACTGGGTAGGACTTTGCAGATCAACAAATTTACTAATGGTGTTACATATATTGAGAATGCAAAGATGAACTATTGAAACAGTAAATCTCAGAACATTTTATTAGAATAATTACCCACTGGGGGGATGTGACGTGGGGGGTACAAACTCAGCCACATTTGGGATTGTGTTCTCGCCGCAAAAGCACCACCCACATCAACTACTTTCCATGGCGAGAAGCAGAACTCCAGTTAGATGCTCTAAAGGAAGATGTCTGACAGACATCAAAATGTCAGCAGGTAAGAGACTTTCATGAAAATGAAATCTCCAATATCGTATGGTCTACCAACCTGATGATATTATTTTCTGGAATCACACACCAGACTTGTGATTGTAATTCCACTACTGTAACAGTAACTGCTGGCCCGTCTTTGTAAAGAAAACAGATATTGTATACCAAAGAGCAGTGCTGTCACTTCATGATCCCACAGATTATAGGACCATTTGCTAATGGAAATGCTCTATCTCTGCCATCTTTCTGGATTATCAGTGCCATATTGTTCAACATCTGCCTTATGCCTAATTACCATAACAATTGACTGAGGATGCCCCAGTGGTATCGATGGGATAGATCACAGAAAGATTCGGTGTGTGAGCTCATTTAGAATCTTCTTCTGAACTGTTGGGTACAATTTCTGCTGCTTAACCCCATAAATCAAAGGTAAGACATTCAATTTATATTGAAACTTCATATGTTGTTAGCCATTGTATGGGACCTGGACGCACTACTTAGTGCCTGTAGATGTTGATGAAATAAGCGATAACTGACCAAAAAATACTGTGATGGTATGATTGGAAAGGTAAAGATAAGAAGGTTTTTCACACATCCTTATCTTCTGCTCGGTGTCATTCATACTAGTACAAGTCATGTACTATGCTGTTTGAATTTTGTACAATAATTCGTCAGTGTCTGCCCAATTACTAACTCTGATATAGCCAGAAGACTCCATACAGTGTATGCACCTGTCTAAAACAAATTGTCAGGTTTGTATGTACCAGTAAGCAGCTGTTATAACATATACAAATTTGTTCTTCAAATTTGTTCACCACCAAATGAAGGGAACAGATAACTACATGTAGTGGGCATAGACTGACATTATCCAGCCCAACTAAATCGTGCCCCTTACAATGTTAGGTCTGCCAGATGCCTTGTGACAAATGCTTTGAGTGTAATAAGCTAGGGGGATCAGACCCTCATAATATGGGTTACATTGTTTACTGAGATATCATTTGATCATTTTCATTTGAGGTTTTGCCTTGGTCTTAATATATTAGATATTTACTCTAGGAAAATGTTAAAGATGCTTAGCTCAAGATATTTTAAAAGTTGCTTTGAAAAAGTCCCATCTCTTGAGATGTATAAAAAAAAATCTTGAGATCACATCAAAGAGTCTTGAGGCTTTCTGATAGCTCTTAAGATTGTTGTGAAACATCTTAAGACTGTTTAAAAATATCTCAAAATTGTCTTGAAAAAATCTCAAGATTGTTTAAAAAAATCTTGAGATTTAACACAAAATCTCAAGATTTTTTTCATTTTCAATGCTGGGGTTATTATGATCCGCTATGTAACAGTGAGGTTTTCTCAAAATATCAGAATGTGTACCTTTAAGCTCTAGTGCTCTGCTAAGTCCATATAATAATCTGCTAGCTGTTTATAATTCTTCTTCCAGAAATTGTTAAATCAGGCCTCGAAATACTTTTTTTAGCCAGGTTGCGCATGTGGCAACCTGAATCAAAAACCAACTTGCGCCATCAGCATTTCAGGTTGCGCCACTTCCAAGTTGTTACTTTCTCCAAATTACTAGTAGCTACATATCAATTATCTGTAAAAACAGTGTTCATTTCAGTGCACCCCTCCCCAGTATAGTCATCATCACACTAGCTGTTTTTCTCGCATTTCATCGACAGTATTGTACCAAACAAGCAAGAAAAAAACCTTCCAAATAAGCCTGTACATGTACTTATCGGCAAGGACATTAGGCAGTCGATGAGTTTTCTTATTTACATTGTCAAAGTTTCATGCCTTACTGCATGATTTTTCCCGCAAACACAGCGTTGGGTCATCAGATATTCTACCAATAGCAGCGCCCAGGCGCACTACGTCACGCCAAAACAGGGTGTACATTTTCTGATATCCTTTTAGTAAAGGGCCTGTAACTTAAGGATCGTTTTGTTTACCCAAAAAATCAAGTTGCGCCGTGCGCAACCTGACTTTCTGAACAACTTGCGCACAGAGAAAACTACTTGCGCGGCAGGGGTGGGCAAGTGGTTAATTCGAGCCCTGTAAATGCATATTTATATCATACTTAAGTTTTACAGTTGTGTTTATGGGATAAGTTGACATTGTTGACTTTTTTTTATAAAATACATAGGCCAGAAATATACTTCATAAGCACAATATCATACATTCTGAACCTTATGCATTTCCTAGTGATTGCAAACAAGCCCTTTAGACTTGGTTGTATACATGTAACTGATACATAGTGGATCTTAGAATGTTTTCTCCCAACCCGCAGTTTCCATCAAATGTTCTAGTTTTGTACCTTGGGGATCAGCTTTTGTCATTAACCACTTTGCCAGAAAGAAGTGAGGTACCATTAAAGGATTAAATGATTAGACTGAAACAACAGTTCTCAATCTATTTCCAAATCTCCAGCGGTTTGAAATTGCAATACTCACCAGGATATATTAATCAAGAGGTTTACTTCAGGCATATATTTGGTGATGACAAAGGTTTTAAGTTTTACTCTCTGACTAAGCTTTAAACTTAAAAGTTTAAAGCTTAGTCAGAGAGTAAAACTTAATTTTGTAACATTTTTCTAGCGTCATTTTTTTGCTACAAACAGGCTTCCTAATAACAGCCACTTGTTACTTAATCAGGGAGCTAGAAAGCCATGATGCCTCCAATATGTTACATGTGTTTTACATGCTCCTTTTGGGATTGTCAAGTTTACACACTGGAACTACTGTATGTTGTATTTTATCGAAATTCACCTGTCAGGTATTGTCATTTGGGAGATATGGCATTTAATGGCCATGTGGTTGGGCTAGCGCACAGGGTGGGCTTGATTCAGGGCTTTCCCGGCTATCCCTAAGAATTTTAAGGCATGACTTTCCTAACTCCACCCAGGGGCATACGGATACCTGGCTTTAGTTGGGGAGGCAAAAGCTGGTGCATGTATATTGAAGGAGAGCGATGAATATCTGCCTTCCAATACCTTTTACACAGTGGACAACACATCAATGAAGGTTAGACATCCTTCTAGGTAATAAGATTTTGGAAACGGTCAGATGTATTTTAAAAAGCATCCACTATCTTTCGTTAGTGACACTGAAGAGATCTGGAAGAAACTATAATTTTTTTATACAAAAGAGCAACACAATTTTGGATTGTCCAATAGTAAACAAGGTAAGACAAAGTCAAGCTGAAGACAATTTTGGAGGACAACAGCCCACTGTCCCTTTAGTCTCAAAAGGCTACTGGACCAGTACTTCATTTTACTCATAAAAAGGCAGGAACATTAACTATCAATGCTACTGGACATTGCTACGGTTCATCTGAACCCATGGAGTGTCCAGTACAGTTACATGTAGGTGCTACTGGACATTGCTATCATTCTCTTCGCCAATGGCGATGAGTATGTTTTTGTCGACTTGGGTCTGTATGTAGGTCAACAGCATATAACTCGAGAAATTGTGGATGGAACTTTGTGATTTTTGGTAGGTGTGTAGCGGTTGTCGAAAGGAATGCCAAGTTCGAAAACGATTTACCTGGCGTTTTCCTACGGTACTGCAGCGAGCTTGGTATGTTTTTTGCAGTTTGTTTTGGGCAGCATAAGTCAAAATCTAGCTGGGCGATTTTCAAGAAACTTGGTAGGTGTGTAGCGGTTTTGGAGAGGAAGGTCAAGTGCGAAAATGGTTTACCTGGCTCTTACCTACGGCGCTGTAGCGGGATTTGTATGTAAGTGCATTTGTCTGTAAGCAAGATAACTCGAGAACCCTTGAATGGATCCTGATGATATTTGGTAGGTGGGTGGGGGTCAAGAAAACGAAGGTCAAGTTCGATAATGGGCCCCCTAGTGACTGCCTAAGGTACTACAGCAAAACTTTTATTTTTGACACTTCGTGTTTTGGATATGCTGTGGTCATGATTTTTGAGTGGTAGATAGCCCTTGGGGCAGAGAGTAAGTGCTGTGAGTTTGGACCCCCTAGCGGCTTTTTGGGAACTGCAGGCACCGATTTCCTTTCAAACTTTGAACGAGAATAACTCGAGAACGTGTTGACGGATCATCAGGATTTTTTGGTATGTAGATAGAATGAGTACTTAAAATAATAATCTACATGGAAAGATGCATTTAATTGTAATCAGTGGCCAATTAACAGAAATAAACTGTTTTGTATATACATGTATCTCACTTGACCTATATCTATGGACACATCTGTTTGACAGATGTTTGTACTGGAGGAAACACTGACAAGCCGTGAGCTGGACACTGAAAAGCTTGAAATTCTGATTGACCAGGGGTGCTATCAGGTCATCTTGTACAATCAGGTCTTGTTTTGGTAGCATTTGTGGGGTTTGGGGGTAGGTACTATTTAGTAATACATGAATAAGACCTTAAAGTCTTAAATAAAGGCATGATTTAGTAATACATGAATAAGACCTTAAAGTCTTGAATAAAGGCATGATTATTTGGCGAAGAGATGGGTTCGTTGAACTCTAGTTATTTTATAGGCTCATCTGAACCCATGGAGTGTCCAGTAGAGTTACATGTAGGTGCTACTGGGCATTGCTATCATTATAGGCTCATCTGACCCATCGAGTGTCCAGTACAGTTGCATGTAGGTGCTACTGGACATTGCTATCATTATAGGCTCATCTGACCCATCGAGTGTCCAGTACAGTTGCATGTACAGTAGGTGCTACTGGACATTGCTATCATTATAGGCTCATCTGAACCCATGGAGTGTCCAGTACAGTTGCATGTAGGTGCTACTGGACATTGCTATCATTATAGGCTCATCTGACCCATCGAGTGTCCAGTACAGTTGCATGTACAGTAGGTGCTACTGGACATTGCTATCATTATACTGGCTCATCTGAACCCATGGAGTGTCCAGTACAGTTACATGTAGGTGCTACTGGACATTGCTATCATTATAGGCTCATCTGACCCATTGAGTGTCCAGTACAGTTGCATGTAGGTGCTTACTGGACATTGCTATCATTATAGGCTCATATGAACCCATGGAGTGTCCAGTACAGTTGCATTTAGGTGCTACTGGACATTGCTATCATTATAGGCTCATCTGAACCCATGGAGTGTCCAGTACAGTTACATGTAGGTGCTACTGGACATTGCTATCATTATAGGCTCATCTGACCCATTGAGTGTCCAGTACAGTTGCATGTAGGTGCTACTGGACATTGCTATCATTATAGCCTCATCTGAACCCATCGAGTGTCCAGTACAGTTGCATGTAGGTGCTACTGGACATTGCTATCATTATAGCCTCATCTGAACCCATCGAGTGTCCAGTACAGTTACATGTAGGTGCTACTGGACATTGCTATCATATCTATAGGTTCACCTGAACCCATCGAGTGTCCAGTACAGTTGCATACACCCCCACCTGCCGTGACATCTCACCTGCCAACCATGTAATTGGCTCTGCGGGCTTTGTTCACCTGTTTACGGATGACTTGAGTTGTTTACTGGCCCTATTAGCTCTGGACACATCAGTAGAGGTTATCACACCTGTCCACTTCCCGCCACTCTCTTTTTTTTATCTTCTTGATGGGAGAGTAAATCATTAGTGATCAATTACAGAGTGGATTTTTGCTGATAACATCGATAAGACTAATGGCGAGAATGTGTATTAACACATTAACGTGTTAGCACATCCGTAATTAGTCCAGTCTGGTGGGGAAATGTATATAGAAAGGTAATCTACAAAATGTATATCAACATCATTCAATCTTTTGGTTTACTCAGTTTGAACATGCCGGCATCACAATTTACAACCATCATGTGAGTTCTATCGGCACACTACTAGTTCATGAAATACAACGGTCCTAGCCTAAATTTGCCAAAGTCCGGAGTTCAGCCTACTTGAGAGCAGCGTAATATAAATCACCCCCTTAAGATTAAAGAAGGAATGTACGCTGTTTGCTATAACAGTGGAGTGCATGTAAAACTGGGACCAAGACCACTACCAAATTGTCTCACATTTTGGTATTTGGTTTAAGAGGTGATCGAGAATGCGGGTGGTAAATGTGTGCACATGGGATCTGTATGAGGCCCTATTTACCGTATGTACCCTTGAAATGATGCATGACTGAGCTATTAACTACCCACCATGCCACCCAACCCGTCATCGACCAGGCAAGAAGGTTTGGTATTTTATGTAGTCACATTTTGTCAGTACGGTATATTTGTTACGGTCAACATGTCCCTGGTAACTCTCTGTGTTGGTTGACGCTAATGGGTAGATGTTCGTGTCAACCTTTCCATTAAGTATTTGCTGCCGGTAACCTAACTGTAACAAATAGTGGGAGTGACCGGAAGATTCTAGGGTGTGTTGCCCTCGGTTTTCTCCTGGCCATTTAGCAATGTCTTGATAACCTTTTAAGTTGTAAGTAGACACCTTTAATACATGAATAGTTACATAGTTTTGACATACAGGAGTGGCCATACTGGCCCGTCTAGATCATGCAGTGAAGAAAAGAGACTGTAGACGTGTTTGTGATTGGTCATAACAAGACCTTACGTGCTTATATAGACTTTATCGGAGACAGGCGGAATTCTGTATGGTAGGAAACGTGCCCCAGACGCCAACATGAAGTTTGGTTACTTTCAGCTCTGTGTATATTGGGGTTGTGTCATCACGCCTTGTCCACTTTGTGGCCATGTTTGTGAATGGATTAGTGGGGGGTGTTCATTTGTTTGCCATAGGATTAACAATAAGGGCCTGTCTTTTCAAAATTATGTTGAGACTAAGTCTTTCAGGACCGTTGGGAGCCATTTAGCTCGACAATCCAGTCGTGTATTGAGCCAACGGCAGGACAGGTAGGTTCATGGAAGTGTTAGGGTAAACCTTCAAAAACCGCGTATAGGAGACACAAATGTAGGAGACACAAAGTATTTCTGAATCATGTCTGTAGCTTTTTCTTTAAGGGTCATTGCTTCATAATGATTTAGATAAGGTTCTGTGTATAGGTTTGATTAGAAGTGAACCCTGCCTTTTACAGTTTGCCAGAAGATTATCTTATTTACCAGCATTCAGTTCAGGTAAGATTAGTCGACGTTACATTATTGTTCAGTTCCTGAGTAAGTGTATGTGTACTACTTCCAGTATGTAAGCTTGAGGTTGGTTGATTTATTCAAGACATAGTTTTAACCACTATTGATTTTTTTAAAGGATTGGTTGTAGTGGCAAGCTAGATAAAGGCTTGCTCATTTTCTATGATGATTTCTTTGCTTATAATGACATCCATAGTGCGATTCGTGATTTATGATTCAAGATAAATCCCACAAAGGTTTAAAGTCTGTTAGTAACCCTTTTTTTCTTTTCTGATGTCTTGTGGTAAAGCAGATGTTACTTGTCATGACTCATTGTAATGTTCCCTATGACATGCTAATGTTCGTCAAAAGTCTTTAAAAAGTATTCCTTTGGTATTTATAACGTCTTAGACTTTGAGGGACTAGTCTGGTTTTGCGCACTTTGCTGTAAAGCTAGCCACGCAACCGGTCCATGTGTCTTTCAGCTTTTGACATCAAAAGGGTTGGTCATAGTATCAAATTTCATGTCCTAAAGCTCACTACCTGTCAGATCATTTGTTCATTTATGATTAAAAAATTCAGTGCCAAAGCTTTTACTTGAAATTTTGGAAATTCTAAATGATCCCTTGAAATGACAAAACTGAGGAACAGGTAGGTCTTCCACAGCCTCTAGTCTCATGGTCCCATAACTTGCACTAAGACTTTGTACCAACCTAAACGGACAAACAAAGGTGGTCGTAAAGTCAACAGTCGGAGAGTGGTAGTCAATGTTTGAGCATTTTTCGCCAACCCGTAAATCAAAGCACAACTGGCACACAATTGATAACCTTTGACAATGTCAAGACCCTCTCAAATCCGATATTTGAACCGGCCAAGGCTATAGAAAAAGAAGATGGCGTTTCTGGGATACGCTTTAATAAAGCAGCGTGTCATTTGATTAGCATTGAACAATGGGGAATTCTGCAGTCCCCATTTAGTTTGTGTACCTTCAAGGCCATCCTTGGTCTGCAGGATACTTTAGCGACATCTTAAGATGCACCCTCTTTCTTTCGGCCCGCCACCCACTCATTCGCCACTTATCGCTTGTTTTCCAGCCATTCCAGAGGGCCGGTGTTCTGTACGGGACAACATACCGTAACACGGACACCACTGTTGCCAAACAGCTGCGCTGACGTGTGAAGCCAGTACCGATTCAGAACCGTGGCCCTCCTGAAAAGGGACCCTGTCAGGCGGTGAATGCTGTCTTTTGTCATTGTGATCCATGGCAGATGCATCGGATAAGCGGTCCTCGCGACGGAGCCTCAACACGTCCCAGACGACGACGCTTACAGACCTCCTATCGTCGAACTCCAGACATGGTTCCAGTCATTCCAGAAATTCATCCTCGATTCTGTTCCAGAGTAAGATGTTTCAGTCCGCGTCTGCAGCCCTGGATGCATATATTTCAGACTACGATAAATCAAGTTCCGGTGGGAGCTACCTACAACAGTCTAGCTCTAGCACGTTGTCGCCGTTCCCTCAGAAGTTGACAGTTACATCCACTGCAAGGAAAGAACATGACCACCACAGAGGGGAGAGAAGCTTGTCGTCAAAGGCCCTCATTGATGCTTCTTATGAAGAAATGCGAAGAGCAGACTCGGAAAGAGAGAGAGGTGGGACAGTTTTCATTCATGAGAAACAAGTACATGTATCTTGATCTCCTATGTTATTTTGTTAAGGTCATTGGAGGCAATTCAACTCCAGGACCTCATTATTTCATCTCCAAGACCTGATAATTTCTAATTGAAAGCTGTCTTGAGTCTTGTTCCTTTCATACTTAATAGAAGAATCTAATCTAGTGTATAAAAGGGTGTACTTCTGTCAATCTCGATTAGATTCTGTCAATTCATTGTCTGCCAATTTGTTGGGTTGTGGCAGTAAGTCATTTTGCTTGAGTCCCCTAATACATTCTGCAAACCATCCTGTATACACAATCCCTACAAAGGCTCCAGTGTGTCTGCAGGAGATGTCTTGTTTCCCTACCTCTGTCTTGCAAACACTAAACAAATACTTAATAATTTCCTGAATGATCCCTTCTGTCTCTTCAGCCCGGGCCTTGATAGAGACGTCCAAAGTGCTACACGACGAGTCCAGCGGTCAGCTGTCGCCTCTGCCAGGCAGCTCCATTGTTGCCGGCCACCTCCCCAGCGACATAGACAGTCTGGCCACCGACGCTTTGATCCTTGCTCCCTCCCACGTCACGTCCAAACATTGGACTCCACACTCCTCCCTTGACAGGTACCCCACCAGGCTCAATGCCTCCGCCAGCCTGGATGACATCTCCAGACCTCAAGGCGTCACGTTTGCATCCTCCAGCAGCAGGAACGGCAGCTACGTACCACCAAAGACAGGTAGATACCACACGAGCGGATACTCCTCAGAGGACACAGACCTGTACCTTCAGTCCAGTAGATCGGGTGGGGTGGGGAGGTACAGACAGAGCCACTCTGCTGAGGAGACAGAGCTGCTCACGAGTCGGTCTGCTCCGGAGGACTTCTCCAACCAGAAATTCAGGAGGAGGTCTGGATCGTTACCCCTCGATCGCCCCAGATATCCCAGTTGGCTGAAAGACCTGGATGTCTCGGGAGTTAGCAGTGTCACAAGGAAAAGTAGTGAAACAGGAGAACCCTCTTATAGAAACGTACACAGACTTCAATCCGGACCTATTCCGTCGGGAAAGCCGAAGTATCCAAGCTGGCTGAAGGACCTTAACGTATCAGGAATAAGTAGCGTAACAAGGGCCACATCCGAGGCTGACGATGCTTATAGATACGCCGCCGCAGAAAGACCAAGCTCTGCTTCTGTTGCACTGGACAGGCGGAAGGGAAAGTATCCAGGCTGGCTGAAAGAATTGGATGTGTCGGGGATAAGTAGTGTGACGAACGCCGCGAGATCGGACTTGACAGACTTGCCACTGAACCCAGGAATTTCTAGTGAGGAAAGCAGAAGTTATCTCAGACATTACCCATCTGTTGATGCGCTTCTGTCTGGGGAAATGGACCGTAAACCCCAGGCACTGAGTAGGACAGACTTAGAAGATGATTCACTGTCAACTCCAAAGTCGAGATCACAAAATGCCGGCAAGCTGTTGTCAACTGTAGAAAAGAATGGGATAAAGAAAGAGTTGTCGAGACTTAAAAGGTTGAAGGGAGATATGGTAGCCACTAATAGCAGGGAAGCAAGTAGAAAGGGGGATAAGGACTTTAGGTTTTATAAGGAGGATAGGAGATTGAAGGGTTCTCAGCATCCAAATGGATGGGACAATGGCATGGCAAGCAGTGAAGGAACCTGGAACAGTGTTAAACCTGTCATGAGTGACTCCGAAGTGTTCAAGAAGCCAATGTTCAATGGCAACAGCAGGGACCTAGACACCAGAAAGGCCTTGGGGAAAAGGATATCTCCCAAGAGACTGACCAGACCAATGTCGTACAAGTTCAGAAGCGGGAGAGACAAAACAGTGTCGTTCAGACAAGAAAACAGTAAACCTTTAAAAGCAAGCTCGAAACACGTGTCGAGAAGTAACAGACAGAAAGGCAAGTACATCTATTGGTCGGACGGTTCAGACTCAAGCAGTACGAATGATCTGCTCCTTCAATGGCCACGAGGATCCAGTAGAACAAGCCCCTCCAGGGATGAGGCATTCTCCCTGGACACGGACGGGCTGTTGGTCCAACCTCCCGTACCACTGCTGAACCTGAGTCCATCCACATCAGGCATCCACAGTGGGACGGCCAGCAGGAAAAACAGCACAAGCTCAAGTAGAAGTGCAGGTGGGTCATTCCTGGTGTCGATCTATTGAAATTTCTTCATTTCAAGCCTTGGTGTAGCCTGAGGTATCATTCCTACAAATGTATATTCTACATGTAAATGTAGCTCAGGTTTGGCTCCTCTGATTACTTCCCTGACAAATGGTCTTGCACCTTCTCCCATTTAAACATAAATTTTGACCCTTACGTCATTTATCATTTTGGGTATAAAATCAATTTATAATCAGTATTAACTGAAATCAAATTTAAAATGCTTGTTTGAACCATGCAACTTGGAGCCAATCACAGCTCTCAAGTATATTTAAGATACCTGAATATCTAAATGAAAATCGTTTCTCTCTATATGTAAATGGGTACCAGACTATTCGGTAGGGAAGCATTCAGTGAGGTGGACTGATGCTAGAACAGGGTGGATACATGCAACAGCCTATGCTTGTGTTTTGTTTGCATTGTTAAGCTGTAAACTCTACTAAATGTAAAAGTGAAATGTGTGAATGTTTTTTGTGTTGTTCCTATGTGATAGACTCCAAGGTGAAAGCTTTGTTGAGCAAGGCGGAAAGAGTGCTGAACAAGCCTCTGCCGAAACCAAAGCTCAGGCCAGCCAATATCAGAGGAGGCAGTCCGGACACAGAAGAGATTCTGAGTGAAGAAAGACCATGGGAAAGACACACCAACTTGTAAGTACTTATTTTGTATACACCTTCAACATTGCATTCCCTGGGAATTTTACCCCAACAAGAGGGGTGTTGCCCCATATTTTTCCAGATCCAGATTTTTCAGCACTGATCTTGATTGGTTTGTTAAAGTTTGCCCTACATGAATTTGACTGTTGAAGCAGGGATACTATTTCTGATTTTTAAGATCCTTCCCCTTCAGTATATAGGGCAGTACCCATCTCTGTTTCTACATAATATAGCCCTTAGACCACACAGTTGTACAAGCACTACAGCACTGGGGATTACTAGTAGTTCACTGATACAGGTGTGTGTTTAACCATAGTCTTTCTCATTCATGCTGAAAGCCAAGCAGAGATAAAAGTCTTTACATATTAACCTACAACCTCTGGAATTCAAAGCAAGCACTCTTCTAGGCTAATATGTAATATTATAAGTCTGGCAAATCATTTTTTAACCATAGTGATTTTTTAATGTTACAGCAGAAAACCTCAGCCCATCAACAAACAGAACAACACCAGAGACAGAAGACTAGGAGGAAACAAGAGGACGGGAATCATCGGTGACTTCCTCCATGATGTTATGGATGAGGACCACTCAGAAAGCAAGGTGCGTTCCTCCACTTCCACCTCTCCCAACATCATCAGGCAGTTCATGCAGGAGTGTATGGGTGCTTGGGACAGGGACAACCGAAGATTCTTGAGGAAAAAGAACATTATAGACAACTTTATAGAGGATTGTCTGGCATCGGAAGGGGATGGATGATAACTAGACCAGACCTAGTGGACGTCATAATCCAACAGTCAAGATCGAGTAGACACCAAACACAGTTTTGCAGATGTCTACAAGTATGTTTATTTTGTGAAGTACTGAATATCTTTTATCCCTTATATGCAAATGAATGTCACAAATTTCAATGTTATGCAGCGAGATTGTAACTACTCGATGTAGATATAATTACCAATCATAATATAAATAGCTTCTGGGATCATCTGACAAGGCAAATTCACTTTCCCTCGTCAGAATTCAAGCAAGTTTAGAATCATCAATATGACAGTAGCTGACGAGCTCAAATCAAGGTTTTTTGAGCTTTTTGTGGAATGGCATTATGGCTTCATGTTATTTCATATCCCAGGATTACACTGCCATCTGATAGGCTACAATAAATTAGGTTACACACTGAAGGATGATAGGAGAGGTTCACACCTATATTTTATACCATTGCTCCCTGGTTGGTTGCAGCCATTCTGATGCTGTAGGTTGTGCCCTTTGATTCCATCACTGGCTGTACTAGTTCATACTTTGTCATCCATGTGCAATGTATATGCCAAACCAATCCCTTGTTCTGCATGGTTGCAGGAGGAGACCCTGACTGGAGGGGAACAGCCAGGTCCAGTGGAGGCCCTGAAGAACATGCTGTTCTCTATGCAGTCAGTTCAGGCTTCCACAGCCAGGCTGGCCAACAGGGTGGGGAGTGATCACAGCGAAGACGAACAGGTACATTTTGTGCATGTACATAATTATATCACGGAGGGAGCAAGGGGCCAGTCACTGGCCTAGGCACTTAGGCCACTGTAAATGGTAGGTAAATGCATTTAAGTTCGCGGGGATTTACTTTCTTGGTAGCGGGAAAATGGAGCGTTCGCACTGGTTATAAGTTTGCGGTAGCGCCATTGACTGCAGTCTCATACTATGATGGAGGGGCCCTAAAGAATTTTGCCACTTTCAGAATACATATGACAAGCACTGTTTAAAAACAGAAACCAAAAGTTTGTGGCCTCATGAAGAGATCATATAAATCACAGCACTTGCCATACACATGCAATTGTGCTCCATTAACTTCCAACTGAACACGACACAAGAGTTTTTGTTGTGACGTACTGTTATTGTAACTTCATTCCCTGTCGGACCGTTTCCAAAATCATTTCCAGTTGCTTGAGTAGCTGCTCTTTGGTGTACATGTATCTTATTACCTGGATTTCTAACCTTCATCGATGTATCTCCATTTCTCTTATTTCTTGTTCTCATTTGTTTAGACCTATCTGGGGGAAGATACAGACATTCCCTCCCCCGTTGAGGGAAGCCCTGAGCAGTTCCGTACTGAACCTGGTGCACAGTCTTTAGGCAGGTGAGTATTCAGCTCTGCAGGTGCTACGAATGATTCCTGGTAACATGTTAGAACATGACATTCATTTATCTTTTGTTTTGAACAGCAGTTACATTGTTAATTGTTTGCATTTGTTGTGCATGTACATGTAAGTGGTGTCAATAACTGTGGGGTAATGGTCTACATAGCATAAATGGGATGAAGCCAGGGATCAATTCCTGCCTAGATGATGTTTGTTCAATCGGGGAGGTAAAAAGGTGTGCATGGTTACTGGAAGGAGAGATTTTCTATGCCTTTCAACATCATGAGCTTGACTTAGTGGACTAACAACCCACAGTCCCTATGGCCTAAAAAGTCTGTGACCTCAGATGTACATGATGTATAACCTGTTTTTGTTGGTAATGTTTCAGGGCCCTGCACCATCTATCCAGGCTGAAGCTACTGGTCACCACCGATGAAGAAGGCAGGGGAAACAGCTAAAGATCAATAAAACGGACACTAAGTCTTAGTGTCAATCTGGACGGCCATTCAAAATCCAAATGTTTCTTGTATATGTGCAAAAGAAGATTGAATTACAAACATGTTTTCTTCTGTGACTGACTTTTGTGAAGATACATGTGTACACATTGCCTTATGCTACACTTGCCGAAGAACGAACATGCTTCTAAATTGCCCCCTAGTAGACTTTGAGTGCATTGCAATCTAGGTTTAGTAATATGCCAAATACCAATTATTACTCACTAGCAGCTGGATATGATTTGGGAAACTATCAGGCAGAATCCACTACCTTTCTTTAGTGACACTTTGTTGAAAAGCATGTTTATGTCCTATAAATTGATATGCAAAAGAGATCCAGTTGGAGAAGTGCCTTAGTCCAGAAAACGTGTTAGAAGGTTCAGCCTGCTGTTTATAGTGTTATGTCAAGTTTTGTTTCACATGCTGGAACATTGTAATTGGTATGACACATTTTATGAAGAGGTTTTATGACTTTTGTGAATATACCTGTACATGCATATACAAATGACTTTGTGTAGTTCTTTATTTTAGCAATGTACATTATAGCTTTTAATATTGTCCAACATTCTTAGGCAGAAATACAATGTATCTTGTTCAGATGCAATGTTGACCAATTCCTGGCAATCTATCTCACCATGCTATCATGGAAGCTTATCTGTTATGGAGGTATTAAATCATCATACAAGTGATTGGTCTTTGGTGATTGGATCCCGAAGAAGGCGACAGTGGTCTTTGAAAGTTTGCTGGAAGAAAGTTTAGCATTTACTATCTTACCATGCATTAACTTTTAAGGTTATTCTTTTTACGAATGAATTATACTGTAGATATGACGAACAGCATTTTGTTAGTCATTGTATATATATATACAACAGATATTGTATAGTACAGCTTCCAGAATAAAGGTGCACTATATACTCACTGAGATGTTCAAAGTGTGTGTTTGAATACTGAACAAGTGCAGTAACTGATAGTACAAGACATCTTTATTCTCTATACAAGGAATAGAACAGACTGATATTTGTATAGGAAAACGACGTACTAGTATTCAAGAATCATCTATCGAAAGAGTTGTATCCTAACAAAAAAAGTCCATCAGTAATCACTAAAATACTAGGAATATTTTGTTTTAATTGGCTAATCATACACATGTAGTTGAATATTGCAAAGATGTTTATACGCCACATGACTGACTTGCCTAAAAGAATATAATTAAAAGTTATTACTTGGAAAATGAAATAACTACTGTAACATTTCATATCAAATATAGACATTGACATCTACACATCCAAAATGTGAGGTTTGAAATAGTTTGCTGCCTTCTTTCTTTCAGTATCCTAACACAGAATTAAGAAATTTTAACCCCTACCACATAAATATCTACATTTATACCTACAAATACAACTCGGTTTTCAAAATATAGATATTCAAGTAAAATATTTTTTACAACTTAGAAATTTAGTCTTGAATTTTAGTTATTTTATTGGTCACGACTGTATGAATGCTGTTCTTTCCGCAAAGTGGTAATTTTTTAAAACAATTCATTATACATGTAGGAACCAGGAGTTGGCTTGAGTAAAAACATAAGGTGGCTTAGAAACTGATAATAACCAATAAAGCTGTCCTTACCTTGTCTTCTCAGTGAAAGCAATTTGAAATTCCTAGTCAAAATTTGGTGGATACATGCCACAATTTGTATCTCCAAACTAAAAGAATTGAAAAACATGGTTAGATACGAGATTTAAGCAAATATACAATCTTTTTCGTGTTACTCCAATTAACCTGCATACTGCTGACACACACAAATGTGCACCTAAGTAAACCCCACGTAGGAGGAAGGTTAAAACTCATAAACTCTGAACAGACTTCTTCCTGCACAGTTTCACATTTTCCTGTGGTACTTCATCCTTTGGTCTGTACAGCTGTCCTAGATTTCTCTTTGCGCCGGCTTTCTTCATGTTTCTTGGTGACTTCCTTAAAGCCGTTGGCTCACTGGACTGGGGAGGAGTCTTAATGCGAAGCCTCGGGCTTCTCAAAGAAGTACATAAAGTTTTACTTCCTTCACTCTTATTTGGAGAGGACCAACTAGAATTTGAAACTGTTGAAGATGCAGTTGGACACTTCTGTAAAACCTTGGACTTTAGCAGAGTCTCCCCTGACCTGGACAAAGTTCTCCTGCTCCGAGGTGATGCCTTACTTGTAGAGGAAACCTTTTGTTTGGTGGGAGGGGAGGATGACAGCAGGTAATGTCCCATGCTGGATGAGGGTGACATTTGTCTGTCCTTGTTCTGTGACTCTCTGTGAGGGGATCCAAATACAGACAACTTATTAGTACTCTCTCCATGCTGGGGACTTGGAGGAGGGGAGATGTAATCGATCACGTCTTCCGACTGAAGTGAGGAGTTACTCCGAGACATGGATGTCTCTCTTGCAGGCATCTTAGGGCTGTCACTGGTATGTCTGCTTGTTAGAAGCGGGGACTGTGTTAGCTTCAGCAGGCCATGTGCAGAGAGTGGAGCCGAGGAATATTTCTTCTTGACTGGTGGCGTGCACTGGAGACTACTGTGACTACTGGTCGCATCTTTGTCCTGACTTGATCGATGCTTTGCACTCTCAGATGTCTCAACCCCACCTTTCTTTACTCCTGCTGAATTGTCCACAGAATAAAACACATCCTCATCAGCAGAGGATATGTCGAGGCTTGCACACGACAAAGCACTGACATCCATGTCGACTTCTTGGCTGTCTGACTTGCCTTTTATTTCCATCTGCAGCTTTTTCTTCCTACTCAAGCTTAGCCTGTTCTTCCTGCTCCTCAGACCTTCCTCCGGACTACTTCCGAAGTCAGTCCGGCTCTTCTTTCTAGAAGATTCCCACACATCTTCTTCCACAGGGCCACCGATATCGTTATGCTGTCCTCCACTGCCACTTCTCTTCCTCTTTCTTCCCATTAACAGTGACCACCCTCCCGCAGACTCGCTTTGCTGACTACAACTGCCAAAATCTGGTGACTTGGACCGGGACCTTATGCTGCATGTTAAGTTTGTAACCTTAGAAGATCCTGAGGGCGTACGTTTTCTGCGTGACGACATGTTGGTCAATATTGGTGACTGTGTAAGCGCAAGCAGACCTTTTGCTGACAGAGGTGAGGTAGAAGGGACCTTATTTTTCTCTGCCTGGTCAAAAGTTGGTATGTCTTCTACCATCCTATTCACTACCTCAATATCGTCCAAGAAATCTGTTGTCTCTGTCTTTTCACCCACATCTAGTCTCCCTCTTGCCCTGCTGGGTTTCCTGCTTCTCGGAGACCTTCTTAGTGCAGAACTTGTTTCCAGCCTTCCCATCAGGGTCTTGGTTCTTGGGGAGGGAGTAGTGGTAGTGGACTTTGGTGTGTTCAAGCTCTGCACAGGAGATGAGTCTGTGGGCCTTTTCTTCCGGGGCCACTTGCTGATGGAGTCCGGAGTTCTTGTTTTGGCATCTTTTGGTGAGGTAGAGAATTGGGAGGTCGAACAGCCCTGCGGTGGGGTGTCAGGGAGCTTAGAACGGGTGCTGAAGGCAGGAGACTTGTTGAGTGAGTCTGCAACACTTCCTGGGAACAGTCTGAGGACGTCAGCGTTTTCTGTATTAGTGTTTTGGAGGAAAACTTTGCAAGGAGATTTCAGGATTCCCTTTTTGGGCGTTGCTGATGGAGGAGGGGGCTGATTCGTTTTATTGGGAGAGGATCCGGTGGACAGTAGTTCCAGCCTAACTCTCTTTGAAGGGGTCATCAACAGGTCACTGGTCACTGTCTCTGGTACGTGCAAGACTGTTTCTTCAAGGCTAGATACAGCAGAGATGTGCTTCATAGACCGAAGGTTCTTACTTGGAGAGTCTGTCGTGTTACGAACCATCTTTTGAGGCGTTCTGTTCATTTCATTTATCCCTGGATTCCGTCGCTTTGAGGGTGTTCCTGTTGGAGGTGTTGAAGCAGATGGCGATCTGAAAGGTGACTGTCCTCTTGTAGGGGTCTGTAGGGGTTTTGAAGGTGTCCTCCTACTCTTGTTTGGTGTGAAGCTGCGACCGCTGCTCCCTCTCTTTGTAGGCGTTTTGAAATTCTTCTCTGGTGTCTCTAGTGCAACTACCGCTTCATTTGTGGCTGCACTGCGCCCTGTCTTCCTGGGAGTTCTTCTCAACTCAGGAGTCTTCTTCCTGGGACTGTCTTTACCAGCAGATCCTAGCAACTCTGACAGGAGGAACTTGGCAGGAGACTTTCTGGGTGTCCTCCGTGGGGAGGTGAAGTCTATCTTTATCGGTGAAGTGTTGCAGCCGCGGATTTTCTTGGCCACTCTCTGGGCAGACACCACATACCGAGAACGTTTGCTGGGGTCATAGAAGGAAGGCCTTCTCCTGAAACTAGACACATGCTTCCTGGGACTTCTTCTTAATGGTTCAGTACCTGTAAAAAAGAAACAAAAAGTATCGAGGGATTACTACACATTAACTGTACCCACAGGTCAGATAGCATACTAGTATTTGATAACATTTCTTTGGGCTTGCCTGAAGAACTTGAGAGGGAACAGTTGTCAAATATTGTTGGATTCTTTTATGCTAATAAATTGAATGTATGAAGACATGCATACATGGGACTAACAACTTCAACTTCCCCATCCAAAATGATGACGCAATTCACAGCATGACTGGGTAAAGTTTGAACTTCCAGAGCCAAAAACTGGAGGCAAAGCAAAGGGGTCTGCATCCTACACTTGCACCACAGAACACTGGAAAATTCCCAGACACGAGACCCAGGTCCCTACCTGGTGCAGTGAGCGGCTTGACCGGAGACTCGCCCACGACGAACACCTCGGAGTTGGTCCTGGCGCGGAGACGAGCCCTCTCCTGTTTCTGCCACAGGGCGTTGGACAGCTGCTTCTTGGCAGGGGTCTCCTCCACCGTGTTGTCCTTCAGTACATGCCGACCTGCATGGTTGGTAGGGACAACACGTACGTTCTTATTTGCATTCACATTCAGCGCTCGAAATACCACCTTCATATGCAGGTTAGTGCAGGTAAAATTGATGCAGTGCAGGTATTTCTGGTGTCTACCTACACCTAAACTGCACTGGTCCATGTACTGGGTTTTATACATAAATGTCCTGTAATGTAGGTGTATGTGGATTGTTATTAGCTGCATTGACTGCTACCACGTATAAAATATAAAAGAAAAAAATAGCAACAGTTCCTGAACAAGTTTAGTATGATCCATACTTGCTAAATTCAGAGTGGTGCAGGTAAAACTTGTCCGATGTAGGTAATTTTCAATGTTAACTGCACCAGTGCAGGTATGCAGAAAAATGTATTTCAAGCCCTGACATTGTTTCACCCATAAATTGCCAAACACCAGTTTAGAACATTAAGTACAAGCTGGATAAGACCTGTTACTGTGTTACGTTTGTGGACCAACATCTACCAAAGGAAAAATTGCACCCATGGAAAAATCATGCTGGCCCAATTGGTCAAGTACGGTAGGAAATGCATTGTTGGTAAAGAACACAGTAGTAGGGCCGAAAATTTATAACTTACTGCTAACAGACAAATGCAATAAGCTGTTATCCCTTCTCAGTAGGCATTGTTCTTCAAACATTGCTCGAGTATTGCTAAAATATATGAAGTAATTTCTTTAGAAATGCTAGTTTCTTGCATGGATTATTATTGTTGGAAATATCTCTTTCAAGTCCACGTGTCAAAGAGAAGCACGACCCTCATCACGCTGCCAGCACTGTGCCAGCGTGTAAGGAAGTGACGAGCCCGCCAGCGACAACAAAGCCACGCCTGTGCTACTTTTCATTTGCATTCCCATCACATAACTAGTTAACCACCTTGAAGTGTAACACATCAAGATGTCCTGTTACTGAGTGAGTTACGTTTGTGGACCAATATCTAAAGATGGAAAAATTGCACGCATTGAAAACTCTCACTGGCCTGATCAGATAAGTATGGTACAAAAAACATGTAAGACATGCACTTTTTAGGCTCTAACCCTACTTACATAGCATCTTGTTCTCATGTGACATGTCTTTTTGTCCATACTTTTTGTTGCAGAAACATGGCTTCTTTGTCTTTTTGAAACACTCATTAGCCTACAACTGAGTGTGGTAACCCTCTTGGTGCTATGCCTACTACATTGCTGCTACTACATCAAGTTCAAACTGTTAGTTTGTTAGGTTTGGGGACTAAAATCTACCCATGGAAAAATCACACTGGCTCAATAGATGCTTTCATTTGCCCCAGGCAATCGGGCCTACGGACTTAGCCTGCTTAATATTTTTCTCTTACACTTCTTGTGTCACTTCAACAACTTTATTTATCATTCCTCAAAAGTACATGGGCAGGGGGAGCTATACAAGCCTCCCTGAATTGGGTACAATATGTACAATAATTTTGCTAAACGGTCATAGTCAAAACGTTAAACAAAACACGCAATGTGCTATGCAGAATTGTTATACAGTCTGGCGGCACAGTGCACGAAAGACTGCTTCAGTCTTTTCGTTCTGGCAAATGGCACTGAGATGTGCTGACTGTTTCTTAGTGTTCTTCCAGTAGCTGACAGTCTCTGGGCAGGCACCAGGTCGTGTAGTGGGTGTTCATGATCAGGGTGCAGCATTGCTTTGAACAGGGAAACAGCAGCTGCTTCTCTTTTTCTCCTTCAGGGAAGGCAGTTCTGGGACGGAGCGCCTGCCGCCGCATGAAATAATCCGGAGGGTGCGCCTCTGAACCCTCTCCATGCTAGCTGCCTGCTCCTCACTACAACCAACCAACAGAACGTGGCCATATTCTAGAATGGGGCGGATGAGGGAGAGATACACCTGTATGAGATCGTACACACTCATGCCCTGCTTTGTAAGCAGACGAAGGTAGTGTAACCTGCTTGATGCTTTTGAAACCATTGCTCTCACATGGTCCCGCCATGAAAGTCTGTTGTCAAATATAAAACCGAGACCCTTTGCCACACTGGTGACTGGCACAAGTTCGCCGCCTAGAGATAACGGTGGGGGAACTGGTATGTTCCTGCTGAAGCAGATCAACAACTGCTGACTTTTCTTTCCATTTAGGAGCATGCCGTTGTGTCGTCTTTTTGAAACATTGAATAGCCTACCTCTGGATGTGGTAACCCTACCTCTGGGTGTGGTAACCCTCTTGGTGCTGCTCCTGCGCGGACTCTTCCTGGGGCTGGGGGCGCAGGGGGCGGGCATGGAGGCACGCCGGGTCAGCTTACTGGGGGACTGACTCCCGTCCATCAGCATGCTCAGGTTCCTCCGAACTCTCTTCACTTCACTTACATCTGATGCAGAAACAGTGGTATCTAAGTCTCACAAAACGATTCTGTCACCTAAAGACTGTCTTCACTTCACTTACATCTTATACAGAAACAGTGGTGTCAGAGTCTCACAAAACAGGGCTACAGACTGTCTTCACTTCACTTACATCAGATCTGATGCAGGAACAGTGGTGTCAGTAACTCTCAAAACAAGGGGAAGTGAAACAAAAAATACAAAGACCTCTGACAGTTGATACGTTCCTTTCATAGATACTGTAACTGTTTTCAAAAACACTTTGCCTTTCCTATGATATGTATCAAAGACTGTTTTAAAACCAAAAAAATGTTATGTTTACAAACAAATCTGTGCATTATCATTTTCCAAAGAAGGAATAGGCACTTAATATTCTCACTTCTTAGTGACAAAGGTGCAGATGTTCTCACACCAGTGCACCAAATCAGTGTGCGCTTTTTGATATACTTTTAGACAGATTATCCCAGGGGCTCAGTGGGCTTCACTCTACGTCATGGAAAGTGGTGTATAGTGCCTTTCCCAAAGGTACAACATTGGGGCATGGTGACCAATTGGTTTCCAGTTCAGCACTCTAACCATTAGGCCACACAGATGCACCTCTAGCTTTTAGAACTAAACATGTACAAAATTCTTACCTTCTTCTTTCACAACAACAGGATCAGAACGTTTTTTCCTGGTACTGCCAGACTTCCTCCTTTTCCTTTTACTCTGAAAAACCAAGTGCAGGGAGTTTCATGCCACAATACAAGAACGTGTATGATGAAATGAATTTTCAACGAGAAGCAGTCATGTAGGACTGGAAGAAGCAGTGCACTCGACTGGCAGGTTGGCTGTCTTATCCAGGAAGATTGTAAGAAATGTAACTAAGAATGTTCAAGGTATGAAGGGGTACCTTTTTTGCCTTGTCTGCAGGAGCCACAGGTACGAGGATCGCCTTCTTCTGGCCAGCATCCATCAGACTGGGGTTCCTCACAAACCGCCGGGAACCCCTGATTCAAGAGAAAGCAGTTGTATCATCCATACTTAATCATAACTTTATTCAACCATTGTCATCTTCTCTAGCTTCAATGTCTGGTCAACAAAAAAATACTTAAATCAGTGCCTTGGAAAAGGATGTCTTATCATAGGAACAACTTTACAGAAATCTTCCCTACTGCATACTTCACTGTCAGATAGCCAAGTTTTCAAATGCTTGGGAGGTCTATGCTCGGGTCTGGGGTTTGCAAACTCCTGGTTGTGGACTTTGTAACCGATGTTTGTGGTGGATGATTAACGTATCACGTTCGAGAACATTTCATGTCAAATAATTAGGTCACAATACAATAGGTTAGGTTCGTATTACACTGTCTCTGTCTAGTTCACATTGCACCGATAATGCTTTGTTTCATTCTGTGCTGATGAAGACGACAGACAGTCGCCAAAATGTCTACGGAAGAATCAAAACAAGGTTGTGAAACGAAGAAATCTTTGTTCGAATGTTTGTAGTGGTTTCCTATTTTTGTACTATGGTGGATTGGAGTAAAATACCCTGCATTTGCACGCAAATGTTGCATTTCTAGTTCAACTCTGTATCATCTACATATACAGAAGAACTTCCTGCAGCACCATACATGTATATACCTCTGTGAGCTGACCGAGGATGCAGAGTCCACAGCAGAGGTGACCGATGTGGGAGGGCCGACGGAGGCTTTGTTAGGGAGGTCATGTTTCTCGTCCAGTCCTGGTGCCAGCAGGTCAGGCAGGGTCAGACCCAGCTCTCTGTACACTCCCTTCAGCAACCTCTCCATGTTATGGACATAGCTGTGGTTACAGAAGGGAACATGTAAATTCACTTCTGATTTGCATACTTTGCATTTTATTATGTGCACCATGATCTCAGTTTCCAACATACTCCAATCATGGAAATCCATTCATTTTCCATTGACTACTCTGCTTCCAAAGTTTCTGACAAAAATGCACCTGCAATTCCAATACATGGTTCTAAGAGCTGAAACCTATACCCCTGTAGTGTTGTCAGGTGTTGTCATAGCTGTATCTGTGTTGGTGTCCCTGCTTGCAACTCAATTGCATGCTAAGATCTTCAGACTCACGATCACTCAATGTCTACAGCTCAAAAAGAATACAAAAAGAGTACTGTACTTAAAAACTTGTCCAAAAAACACAAAAATGCTGTGAAATTTTGGACTCTAATACATTGAGATGAACATTGGACAACATGGCGTTCCGCACCTGCCTGATATGCTTTCTTTGATATGGAAAGTTGAGTGAAAATATAATTTGAACATACATGTAAAACTCTTACAAATGCAACTATCAAAGCAGCAGTTTGTCTTAAAATGGCTCAAGTTACTCAAGCTATTTTTTTTAAATATTTTTTTTTATATAAAAACTCTTTCAAATGTATCAAGGAAGCAAAGTGTTTTAAAACTGTCACTTATTCAAGCTCTATTCTGGAATTTTTTCCTGACAAAAACTTACTTGTTGACAAACTGCTCCTCCAGCAAAGAAGCCAGGTAGCCTGGCTCTGTGGCAAAAGAGATGGGCCTGAGGAGGTCACAGATCTCCAACACTGTCTCCTCTTCCTCTTCACTCAACTTCAGATCATCCTCATCGTCTGTGTCATCCCCATCTGAAACAGTTAGTGCAAAACAAAACATTAACTGAAAGAATGATTTTTTGGACATTGTATCAGTAGTGGGTTCTGAATTCACCGTGTCTTGGGGAGAGTATTAGAAATTACAAGCAAGGCCTATCCCTGTCCTTCCACCACCTCTCACCTCTGCAAACAAACTTGGGTACCCACTTCACACCTGAATGGAGTGAAGAAAAGTTCCAAGGACCCAACGTCTAGTCAGGTGTCAAACCTGTGATGTCTCAATCTTTGAAATTCTGTTCATCAATCCAGCATCACCAAAATGACTATATAACTGCTGTGATACAAACACTACTATAACAATACTGATCTCAGATGTGATATCTGATTGCCTCTGATAACAACAATACTAGCCTCAATGGTAATTACATTTTAGTGTGCTTAGCTCTTATAACTTAATTACAGATGTTGAATTTTTACAAGACACAATTCAGCCTCTGGCTGCCAGACCCTTGTACAACAAGTCACAATTCAGCCTCTGGCTGCCAGACCCTTGTTCTACCAATAATCCATTTGATTGATTGATTGATTGATTGACTGACTAACCTTCCTCAGTGCTGTTCCTCCTCCCCTTATGAGAATCCCCTGAGGTGTTGAGGATCAGCTGCTGGTCAGACAGCGCGGAGAACAGCTCCACCCGCAGAAGCGCCTGCAACTGGAACCTGCACAGAACAGCAAACCAATCATTACGATGTACAATTTTAAAAGTCAGTATCTGCTCTCTACTGGTGTGTTACAAATAATAAAGGCATAGTTGTGGCACTGCAACACAAGTGCCAAATGCTAGAGGGAGATAGGGTAGGTAAAGAAGATAAGAAAGAGCGTGACAGTTATTTCATTGAAATTGCAACACCATAGTACAAAGGTCCACCCAGGCAGCAGTATTGATGTCCGGTGCTATCTAGCATACAACAGTTGGACATGTGGACACTTCATTTTGCAGCAGGAGGGGAAAGGAGATTTTCTCTTTGTTTTAAGTCTGTAATACAGCATTACAATGAAAATTGAGATTTGCTTTGCCATGATTTTGTTGTAGGCATTTAACTACCCATGGCATTTCAAGATTAACAGTATATTGTGCAATGAGAATACATGCAGCTGTACCATACTACATTAGTATCAGAGGGCAGAGTGTTGTTTCTGGACTCTTGGAGATAACTACTCACTCTCTAATCTTCATCTGTACTTCAGCCTGGTCACTGGTGTTCTTATACTTGTCTCTAATGGCCTTGGCTTTGGACAGGAACTTGTCTTCTAACAGCTGCCTGGTGTACGTCTTGAAAACAGTAAAGAAAACAGTAAGGACACAACATTCATTTCACTCATACTGTCACTGTCAGTCAGTCTATACAGACAATGTAGAGTGTGCAGAGACTGACATTCTAAGTCAACATCCCTAGCCACAATGCCATTATGTAAGACTAGCTGAAGTTCGTTACATTCAGGTCTGTCTCCAGCTTTTGATTTTCTTCCATTCCACTCATTGTTTGGGAGCCCAAGTTGTTTATTTTCGTTGTTTTATAATAATTAATCTGTCTTCAGCTCATGTCATGAAGTTAAGATTTTTTAACAAGAGGGGTGGAATATTTTTCCATCCTCAGAAGCAAATTTCCATCCTAGGATGGAGAGATGGGTAACAGACACATCTGGTTACATGATACTTTTCATGACAAGAGATATAAGAGACCCTCACCTCTGGATCGTCTGTACCCTGTGACTTCACGTAGTGAAGCGCCACCTGTACAGAACTTTGCACAAACTGCAGCAACGGTTTATCCTACAAAACAACAAGATAAAAAATAAAACACACATTTGATAGCTGAGTTCTCAAACAAAATAGTGAATGAGTGACAGAAACTTTCATACCAATGTTTTTACTAACCTCTTCCAGCCATTGTTTGTAGTTTTCTTTCAGCTGTGAAATCAGGCTGTCCTCATCAGTAAAATCTGCAACAGAAATTCAAACATGTTAAACAATTGTTCCCATTTATATGTAGATGTTTCACTACATATCATAAAATGTAATATTGGTTGTGGTGTATGTGTGTGTGTGTGTGTGTGTGTATGCTACCTGTGAAAAGGTCTACTGACACTACTGTAAACAGTTTTCGGTGTCTTATTTTTGTCAATTATCGACCACGAATTCATCACAAGTATGTGTTTCTAATGTATTACTACTGTAGTACTGTTTATTGTTTCAATCATAAATTCAAAAAGCGTGAAAACCTCCTGTCCCCCATGAATTGACAAAACTCAAATTCAAATGCTTCTGCAGCAACTTCATTCATAAAAAACAATCTAGGGCCACACAAAAACTCTTTTTTTTCCAGGGTTGAAAGCTTAACTGAAATGACTATGTACCGTAAAAGAGCCCTACACACTTATCAAGGAGAGTAGGGGGGGTCCCGGTGTGCTTGCTGAGAGGAAGAGTACGGAAGCTAAACACACAACACTAGTAGTGGACTAGCCCCCTGCTGTAGTGCTTGCACCTATGTGTGGCCCAGGTCTATGACTATGAGTATGACATGCAGATGGGTGCCGGGCAACTTAAGCTGAAATATGCAAGCCGAAACAAAGTCATATCGCACTACTAGCTTAGAAAAAGCTTTGTGCTGCCTCCTCAGTCTGAAGTTTGATTGCTTACCTGTAGGTATGGCCACATTCCTCATGACCTCTTTCCTCTCCTCCACGATCCTGTGTTTCTCTCTGTCCAGCTGGGACTCAGCTGTCTCCTCCTCCTTCGGCTTGGTTTTCTGTTCTTCATGTTTCTTAAAGGACAAAAACAGAGAAAAAAGTCTTCCAAGTTATATCATGATAAAAAAACTTACATGTAACGTTATACTCAGTCCCCATTGCTATACATTACATGAGTGCTATATACATGATAACAAGGAGAAACAACACCTCAACACAAATCAACATTTAGGAACCCAACAAAACTTTTTGCAACTCCTACGGGGCAGCGCTTTAATATGGTATTGCATTCTGTTTCGGTACACAGATTAGATACAATAACTTGAGAAGTTGTCAATGGATCTTATGATATTTGGTCTGTTGGCAGATGTTGGTAAAAAGAATGGCCAAAGTCGCTTGTAGACCTCCAGGTGGCTTCCTTTGGTGCTGCAGTGGGACCTTTTTCAATACACAATGTATATTGTTTTCAGTTGGGTAACTTAAAAAAAAAAAAAACATATAGATCTGCGACTTCTAGTACCTTGCTTTGGAACTGAAACTTCTGTTTACCTTGTAACTCAGACCAACAATCTGCTTGGCCCTTGCAGACAGGCTGTCTGAGAAGCTGGGTATCCTGGCCAGCAGCCGCTTGCTCCGACGGCTCACCACACTACTGGGGTCTGCTGGCTTCTCTTCCTTACTGCTTACATCTTTTCCTACTTTTCCTGCACACCAATCAAAAGTACAGTGTCAATCAATGACAGAAAATACGTTTTTAGACATTGTGATGCATCACAAGTAGAAGCTACATAGAGAGTATTTCCATGTGGTGCCATTGATGTGTCTATTATCGTGTTGATGTTACTATCTGTATTTCAGTGAATCATGGCTCAAAATTTTTTGGACATCTTTATAAAGATCTTCAGACCTTTTTCATGTATAGCTGAAGGAAGACAACACCAAAAGAATACTTTCACAATAGAATTAAACACAAAATTGCTGTATTGTACACTTGTGAACACTTGAGCCATTGAAATACCAGTATGGTGGCAAAGCACATGCCCTATATTTTCATATTTTCTCTAAAGCCAATACAAACAATTACAGGTCTGCCCCTAAATAAACAGAACTTTGCTTATCTACATGTGTTTTTGAGTTGTAAGAATAGTACCGATACAACCTACCCTTTTCCTGAGGTTTGGCCCCACCAATGAGTTGGTTGGTGTAGAATTTATGTAGAAGCTCTAAGAGTTGTGGTTCTTGTACTTCCTCATCAGGCACATCCTCTGGAATACTGATGGCAAGATGTGAAAAAAAAGTTACACATGAGTCATTATGACTGTAATAATCAGTGAAGACATGGAGTTAGACAAGTAAAACGCTTGACACCAATAGACTATATACAGTATTACAGTTAGGCAGGTTTAACTTAAAGTTTTGGTGTCATTATGGCCTTGTGGTCAGGGTTGTCAACATAGAATCCCTAACAGATCCCAGTGTTATGCTCTTAGGACAGGTACATGTACTTAACAGTAATTTTCTCACTTGACTCAGGTTAAAATCAGCACTGAACTTCAGGTAGGACAGTCCTTTCTGACTGCACTTAAAGCAGAAGTCCCATGTGTGTGAATGAAAGCACTACTTACCAGTTTGGTCTTATGCAGCTTGTACTTACATACATACATGATTTAACTGGTTATGTGTACAAACAAACCAAAAATTCCATACCTGGACAGTTTTTGAATGAATGAGGTACTAGTGCCAGAGTTGGATGAGGTTTTGTACCAGGGTTCCAGTGTTCTCAGCCTGAACCTTGTCAAGCTGGAGTCCAACAATGCAGAACTGCCAGATGACATTGCAGTGTCTACAAAAAAAAAGGACAACCACAATGTATTAAAAACAAGGCATTGGTAAGTTGTAAGTGTCACTGCTACTAGTGATCAAGTTTTACATCCATATTATTGCTGAAATTCTAGAAAGGTACCAAGGCTACTGAAACATAGAATAGTATAATTTTCTTTTTTGCAATGTAACCATAAATTTGGTATGGCCTTACATGCCAAAAACAAAGACAGACATCTACCATTTACTGAAAGATATTTGATGTCAACTTACCTGCCACTGTGTGATCTTCTGTCTCTTCTTGTCCATTTTTCTTCAAGAAATGTGATACACATCTTTTCACAAACGTGTCCACATGATCTGCCTTGCTGGACTCCTCACTGACTTTGGGGAAAGCGATAACCTTCTCAAGCGTGAGAAGCATGTCAGAGCGTACTACGGTCAGCGTGGCGGAGGCAGCAGTCAGCGGCTGTAGGACTCCTGTTACAGGCACGTACGCTGATGGATCATGGAAGTCTACAACCTAGGAGAAAACACAGGACAAATCTTAGCGAAACTGGCAGCACCCTGGTGTATGAACTACTGTCAGAACAATAAATACAGTAGAGTAACAATAAGGGAAAAGCAGAAAAGTAATACAATACTTTTAGAATAGTGACGAATATGTGAGTAAATATACATAGTAAAGAAGACTCCACTCAATTGCAATCATTCAAACATAACTTAAGATTAAATCCTTTAAACTCTCTCAAAATTCTTTTTTACAATTCTTTTGCAATCTTTTACAAATCTTTGATATCAATCCATTTGCAATCAGTCCAATGTACATACAACAGTCACTAACACAAGTTAAATGATATATAATCTTGGCACAGATATCATACAAATCTTGGTGTACTGGTCACATGATACGGAATGATGTGAAATGATTTTTATACCCAGATATTTTTCTTATCAACGACAAGTTTCCAATGTTCTCACCCACCATAGACAGTCCTTCTCGTGACAGCACCAGTAACAGGTCCTCCAGTGTAACACTACTCCCTTCTGTCTCAGCCGATGTCCTCAAACCCTCGTTGCGCACGACACAGGTGTAGGCATGCGTAGGATGGAAGCAGCTGAGCGGCAAGCAGCCTCGCTCTATGGTGCCTCTTACCATCAACATCAGGCCTCTCCTACATCCTGCTGCACTTTGACCTCTCACACCTGACCTTTGGCCCTGAGATGCCCCTTGATCCATGTGTAATGTTGTACTACATGTGAGATTCTGTGGAGATGAACTGCCATTCCACTCAATGGATAATGCATGCACAGGATGGTCCGTCTTGCTAGGACCTTGGGAAAGGATGGAACTTACAGCTGGTATCCTGTATGGGGAAAAGAAAAAAATGGCACTGTGACAAACCTTACACAATGTCCTTGAAAACAATGCATGTGGGAGAAACTTCCATAGAATGTGACTGTAGAAAACCATATACTGACCTGCTTTGTGGTGGGAACATTGGCTGCAGCTCAAGAGAACATGACACCCTTCTGTCTCCACCTTGAAAGAAAGAAATGTTTTATTTATTTATTGTACTTCCCATAAAAAATGGTGGGGAGACAAAACAGGTGATACCACCTCTGCAAGTTGTCTCCCCGAAGAAGTTCGCCTAAGTTAGACTAGGAGCTAGAATGCTTTCATAAACAGGATGGAAACCAATAAGTTGAAGGTTCCAACTTTGGTCCCCTGACTGAATCTTAGCTCCCTTGCATTGCCCTCGTACTTAATTTTCCTAGAAAATCTCTGCATGTTAATCAATACACGTCTATCTGAATTCACACCTTACCATGGCACAACACAGCAGATATGTGACCATCCATGTCCTGTCTCTCCCAGCTTCTGGCTGTGTAATACTCCAGTACTGAAGATGAAGTCAGGGGGAAGTCAGGAACTTCTAATGCAGCACCATCCTTAGTAATGGACCTGTGTAAAATGAAATGTGAAGAAAATCATACAAATCATACTTAGATGACTTCATAAACAATACAGTACAACCCAACAGCATACTTAACTTAGCAGTAATTTAGTACCTAATGATCTGTTATTATTTGATAAAAGCACCACAGCCTATCATTAATGAACAGGTGGCTCATACCTTGATGTCTTACTGATCGGAAGCAGTGATTGGACACTGCTGGTCACATGACTCCCCAGCTGTAAGAGTGCATTACCAGGGATGACGCAGCCATTCAGTCCTTCCAGCACCTGTGCCACCAGATCTACTCCCATCTGGTCCGCCACCTGCCCAAAAAACAAAACAAGTTTTCATACTTTACTTTTAAAGGATTATTATTACTGAGTGGGCCGACTATCTCCAAGCAGATCTGCTGAGGACAAACTGAAAGACAGTATCCAAAACTAAACAGCATCCAACCGGGAACACTGTTTAGCCCTTGGATACTGTCTTTGCCTCTTTAGATAATCTTCTAGGAGATAAAGGGCCAGCTACTTGTTCTTGGCAGCTGGGGCAAAGTGCGAGGTAGGGCAAGGGTCTAGTACTGCTCCCCTTCAGCACTAACTCAGAAGATCTGACCCTGGGGCAGATATAGCTACAGTACTATTATAATATAAATTTTGATCTACTTCAGGAAAATATGTTGCTCGAGAGGTGCTCAGATGAGTGAACTGGAGTTAGAATATAGGATGGATTCCATACCAGGCTACAGAGTGTGGGCCCTCAATTATGGCACTGTTAATCTTGAAATGTTGATTAGGCTTTCTTCTTTTTATGTTCTTGTGATGACCTGTGAAATCATGACACTGTGTTACTACTGTACAACAGGATCGTCTCAACCGTGAACTTAAAAATATACCGTGAGAGCCTTCCTTTCCCAGCCTACATAAAGTCCTTGCTAAAATAATTTAGTCTGCAGTACCTGTTGCTCATTCCTGAAAGACTGCAAGTCGACCCAGTATAGCCGTATCCTGCATGTTTCTGCCATCTGTCTGTACACATGCGGCGGTAACATCGCTGTCCTGACGGCTTCCACACCCAGTCCATCTTTCCTTGTACTCCCCACGAACTCAACAAGATCTTCAGACGTCGTAGGGCAGGGAGACAAGACAAACACAAAGTTTCTTGAGATCGTGGACATGATCGTGTTTAGTTGTGGAGTTCTAGCTCCCGACTTTCCACGGAGTTTGATACGAGTCGCAGCATGTCGAACGGGTTTACAGGGAGAACTTATGTCCGGCATATCCCAGTTGAATTCGTAAGTGATCTCGGACAAGGCGGTCCGAAATGTTTCGGCTGAGGAAAACAGTTTCGTCGCCCCTGGCTCGCTCCTCTCGCTTACTTCGTTTTCCTTCCCAGACCATGGTGGCTCTAAACGTCCGCTGACTTCGGCCTCGAACGCTTCAAAAAGCTTGCTGTCGAACTGACGAAAGTTGAAGCGATCTCTCGGAGCTTTTACTTTCGAGGAGTTGAAGAATTTGTAACCCCAAAGAATGTTCTCCTTCGTCTGTCCATTTTTGTTTGCGAAGTGGGACAAAATCTTCAAGGCGGACAGGTTGAGCGCGTTGGAAACCCTCTCCTCTTCGGCAGCACAGTCCTTTCTGGGGCTGGTGTCGACTAGAAAGACTACGCGAAACGATCCGCCTTCCTGAGACATGCCGGCTGTCTACAATGGTCAACTGAGAAAGAAAATAGAGCTAGAAATTTTTGGAAAACCGCTAGGATTTCAGCCGACCGGCGGCCATTTTGATTTTGAATTTCGCCACGCGCATGCGTGTAGCAATCCAGGAAAAAGCGCGGGAATTTGAGATTTCCCATGATTCACCTCTGACCTTTAACTCGGCCGCACCCTAAATATTCGTCCTACAGAACAAATAAATAGCTTCAACCTCACCAGACAACAAAAAGAAGGAAGTTGTCTCCTCTTGAACCGACGTTGGATATCTACAAATACTCATTGCTCACCGACATTGTCCGAAGGGCACAGACGTCGTAACATTATCTACCGTGGCCATCTAGGATCATCAAGTGTCAGGTATCGTATTATGTTATGCCCTTTGTAACTGGTTTGTTTACTTTTCATAAGAGCCTACTATAGTATGCTTGTAAACTATTACGTTCCTGTCTGTCGGATTTCTTTTAGATTGAAATAAATAAACAAGGTACGTTTGATGTCATAAAAAATACTGGGAATATTGGACTTGGTAACTTATCTTCCGAAGTTTTCAAGGACACCATGTCTTGGAGTCCGACATTTCGTCTCACTGACTGTTTTCCATATACTTATTCGAGTTTTTGGGATGACTCAATTGCAACATTCCATTCATTGTTTCTCTAACACAGTATTCTAACAGTTGGAGTGAGCTTTTAAAATCCAAGTAATTCAAGTTAAAACGATCGATGTCATTTGGATGCGAATCTAAGGCCATCATAATAATATCCCACACCTAAATGTTTGTGTGAGTCTGACCCTCTCATTACCCTCTCATTATGTTCTAGCTGCCGCACTACATTCAACCGGCAACGCCCTAAAAGTAACCCCTCCAAAATCGTTAACAGTTTTGTTGAAGTGTTAAGCTAGTTAGAAGTCACATGTCGATTAGAATTATTTTCTGTTACCATTAGAATTGGCATCAAATTTGACTATGTTGTGATTTTTGGAAATATCACTTGATGAGCTAGGCTGTCTGAGAAGTAGAATGTGGGAATCTTTCGATCCAACCTGTTTTTTCGCCTATAGAAGATGATGATACCAGCGGCCACACGTAAGTAAAAATACAGGTCGCCGTGAAACCACAGTGAAAGCGAGGAGGTTATTGTTGAAAATTTAAATAAAGCATGTTACTGCAACATTAAAGAGTAGAGTAGAGTAGAGTAGGGTAGAGTAGAGGGGAGTAGAGTAGAGTAGAGTAAAGAAGTAGATGAAGAATGAAAACACATAGTTTCGGTGGTAACCAATGTTTTGATACACGAAATTATGTAATGATGCAGTGACCTTTAGCTTACTTCCCGAGACAGGCCAGTATCGAGGACAGTTTCCTCTTTTAGTGTCACGACAAGCGGAGTTGACAGGTGCGTGCAGTTCTTATAACTTCCGCCAGGAAGTACGGCTTCGTTAGCTTCTGAGATCCATTTCTCTGGCAAATCTTCCGCGCTGTGTTGACATTTCGATAAAACAAGGTTACTTTTACATCCCTGACTTGACCAAGAGTATGTAATCTTTTCACCCGTCATATTGTTGAATCACAGAGACGAATATGCACGGTATTCTCACCATAAATAAATTCATTTCTTTGCACTGGCTGCGTCCTTGTCACTGTTACGGCTTACGCAACAGCGCGCGCACGCCGCGTACATGCATTTCCCTGCCCTGTATACTAGATATACAACCAACAAACGCAATTACAAACATTTTTGTACTTTGTTCAAATACAAATTTGGACCATGATGCATATATAGTTATATTTTCTAACATTTCCCAAGATTGAGACTGTCATATTTGTGTCATGATATTGGAATGTTCCATGGCGCATTCATGACGTTTAGCTGATGTTGTAATTTTTATTTTCGATCACAGCCTACTAGCTGTTCCCCTTGTCACTATGCGATATTTAAGATGCCATGCGCCAAACGTGAGACGCGACACAAATGTCGGCGAATCTATTTTTCCATATCACACTGCAATTTGTCATACGGATAAACTATATGATGAGCGACAGGGACACATGGGCAGTCATCTCGACTCGAGACCGGCTGGACTCAAGAAAGTAAGCAAGCAAACTTTATCGCACAACAGCTGTACAATGTAATGACACTTGTTGGCAATAATTGCAAGTAGTTTCTTACTCGAAAAATATAGTCCGTTTCAAACATGTGAAAATATAACTACAAACGTCGGATTTTTATCATACTGTGCTTTATCAAAGACAAACGTTAGATCGAAGCTCTGGAGAGCATTACTGATGCTGTGTTACCGCAGATACATGTACCGATGTGCAACCTGTAAGATTGACATAACAAATCCTGTACTGTCCTCTTTAGAGACTTATTCGTATTGAGTCCATTGTGTCTTATCATAGCTGCGTTTTAGAAGAGAACTTCATGAAGATAATTTTTTTCTTCTGCATTTTCTTTTCTTCTTCTGAATATTCTTGACATTAAACAAAGACAATAAGTGTGGCAATAAAAACTATTGTCATAGCGACGGTATTGTTTATGAGTATCAATGATTCTTGTTGCATGTGTGTTTTAGTATATTACTATTCATTCGCCTGGCTGTATGTATTAAGTCTATTAAGATTGTTTTACGCAATGGATGTTTGTAGGGCATTGCTGCTAACAAAAAAGGCGATCTCTTGGGATGAGTAGCATATTGTAAATGTTTCTCATTGATCATAACGTTACAAATGAAGTCCTCATTTGAAGAAGAGATTTCAGCTAATCATCTTCTTTAACTAAATAAAAATGTGCTCAAAATATGAAAGTCTTGACAAAGAAAGATATTGTAGCATTTTCTCATAAATTATATAATAAGACACTAATGTTCATGGCTTACGTCTGATAATGTTCAACTTAACGTAGCTGCCAAATGTCGCAAGAATGGAATTTTCGGCATTTAACACTATGCTATAATAACAGAGTTTTGTTTTTGTATGATGTGATGAGTGTTCGCATCTGTAACTATCTGTATGTTCCCTTTGCCGCTCTGACATTTAGGTCACCAAATTATTTATACATGTACTACTGTTCTCAATTACACCCTGGTAACCCGATCTGCATCATTGAATACGAAGAAATGCATCAATGTTGTTAAAGGGACTTATATTTAATCGAAATAACAAACAGCCATCTTCCTCCCAGTAGCTATGAGAGCAGAACAGAAGATAGATGTAGCGGGGTGGATCCGGATACAAATGTGTTCTTTTTTGTACCTTATTAGAGTAGTACATACCTCAGAGTTGCACTCTCCATTAAGTCACATTTGGGAAAAAGAAAATAGGGGGTCAGTACAAGATAGACAGTATATTTAACGGAAGTTTTCGAATTTGAAATGGCTTTATTGATGCATGATAAACAAAAGTGAACTAACCTATCCGACAGAAGATCATTAGATACACAGGGCCAATAAAATTGTTTCTTCTTCAATCTTTTCTTCTCATCGACTGAAGGGAAGACTGATTCCTTTTTATCTTTTATCATCTAACAGCATAAGACGGCTTCGCTGTGGCTTGTATTTTTGGCCTAGTACACCAGGTCACCCCTGCTCTACACGCATTTGGGGACCTTTCATGTGCAGAGGTTTTTAACAAATTATCCATGAATTCGAAGTTCCCTCATGCACAGAACTGCTCACTCTATGTCACCGTCCGAAATGATTCACTACATCCCCTTTCAACGCCTGAATCAGAGCTAATCTCAAAGAATTGTTGTTGTCAAGAAAGTTAGGATACAAAGCTCTGTCGTCGTTCTACGTACCTATCGATCTATCTGATATGAGATGGTGGTGACAGTTTAAATATTCTGGTTGACAAATAGATATAGTAACAGAGTGTAAACATAAGTGTAGGCTGCACCTTTGTTGTTGGCATCCATCTGTCTCGGAAGCCAATGTTATGCAGACAGGGTGGGTTAGGCAACCCGTCTGCCTGGCCTGCGCGTGACTTTTGAAGGTGAAGGACATGATAGACAGACAGAGCCTGATCTGACTGACCTACTTTTGCCGGGGGGCTGGCCTACCGGGGTCAGACGGGTCATGACCTACTTACCATACATGTATACAGGAGTCACATGTACACCACTGCCTTGAATCAGCAAATGACAGTTTGTAATCTTAATATTAACATTATATCTCAAATCTTAACGAATCAGACGTGTACTACATGAGGTCATTCTGGAATAATCACGACAGACACCTCACCTCACCGGTCCCGTAGCCGTATTATCTATCTAGGACACGCATTAGGACACGCGCAGTGTAGAACTTCCCTCACACCCACAGTAAAGATAGGAAGACCGCAGTTCAAGGGCGACCATCGCCGCTTTGCATAACCCGGACCGGCTGCGTTCGACGGGGCACTTGCATTGGCAGTCAGCAGCGACTGGGACCGCCGCAAGGTTAGGCCATGTCATTTCATGCTGTTTATTTACATGTTACCAAGATGGCGGTTTTCACTAAGCCCTGCGTACATGACATGAGTGTACATCATACGAATAAACTATAGGATGAGCGATGAGCGACAGGGACACATGGGCAGTCGTCTCGACTCGAGACAAGCAAACTTTATTGCACAACAGCTGTACAGTGCATTGAATATAGCACGTGTTGGCAACAATTGCAAAGCATTTTTTTACTTTGAAAAAATGGTAACAGATTTAAACATGAGAAAATATAATTTCAAACGTCGGGTTTTTATCATACTGCGTTTTATACAGACCGACGTTAGATCGATGCTCTGGAGAACATTACGTTGTGTCACGGCAAATACAATGTACCGATATACAACATGTAGCAATGCCAATAACTAATCCTGTACTGCTTTTGTCTTAAGAGACTTACTGTACCATTTTGTCTTATCGTATCTGCGTACTAGTTCATTAGAAGAGGACTTCATGAGGACTAATTTTTCACAGATGAACCTTCTTGATATTAAACAAAAACAAAGCATATGAACCTTCTCACTATGTTCCAATTGCCACTGCATCGTAAATTCTTTCTGAAATGAAATTATCATCAATTATTTCATCTCATAAACGTAACACAAATACATAATTAGTATAACAGAAAGTGAGGATAGTAAAATTGTCTAGTTAGGCATTTGAGCCGAGGATTTGGCCGATGACCCTCGCGGCACTGTTCTCGTCTCGTCTCCTCATGGCTCGGTAGAGCCCCTGCATACCCCCAGGAAAGTTTCTACTGATCTGTCTTATCCTTCCAGCGGGTCGACGGAGACGCGGCCGTCTCCGGCCTCGCAACGGAGCGCCCCGCAACCGTACGCGTCCCCGACGAGGTGTCCGACGAGGGCCCAAGGCGCCTCTGTACTGCCCGGTAGTTGCTTCGGGTCTTTCTTGACTTGTGTCGCCTCTAAAAAGAGGCGATCGATTTCTTAGAACGGGACCTGCGCCTCTATTCTCTCCGTTAGTTGCTTCGGGCCTTTCTTGAGTTGTGTCACCTCTGACTCTGAGGAGAGGCGATCGGTTTCTTAGAACGGGACCTGCGCCTCTTCCTCTTGCTTGTCTCCCTCTTCTCTGTCCACGAATGGCTCTTCGAAATATCGGATTTCTTCCATGTCTTCCTCGGTGAATTTGAATTTGAAGTCTTTCCGCCCTCTGGAATGGCGGATTTGCCGGGTACGAGTTTGATTGAGGACTCGGTTGTGCTTGTAGAGCTCTGAGGAATGGCGGGTCTCGTCGACGTCCGAAATGGTCTTGGCTACCGGCACCACGTTGTAATTGCTTCAACTCCTCGTGCACTTCGGATGCTGGAGGTCGCGCGTGGTAGTCACGACGTATCAATCGAAGACAGACATCTACTAAGGCCCCGTTGTCAGAGTTCTCTAACATAGCTTCCGCGAGACACTGCGATATTTCTTCCTCCCTGTCGGGATGCCGTTGCAGCGCCTCTCCTATTGTGATATCTATGTCGTTTTTGGTCACAAACACAACGAGCATGTCCGAACCCTCTTCGTCCTTTCTAGTTGACCGGGTGACCATGGCCGCGAAGATGACCCCCATGGAAAAGATGTCACACTTCTTGGTGTAGTGTCCCTCCATCACCTCCGGAGCCACGAAAACATAAGTCCCACATGCGTCAGACATGTAGTAATCGGTGTAGATGTTTGGAAAGGCGTCGCCGCACACTTTAGCGAGTCCAAAATCGCCAACTTTCGCCACCGGGTTTTCTTCAGTGCCGGACAGGAGGATGTTTTCTGGTTTCAGGTCGCGGTGAACGACCTCTCGGTCATGTAGGAAGGTCACGGCGGCAGTGATGTTGGTCATCAGGCGAAGGTTCAGTTCGGCGCTATGAGGGGTTGCTAGAATGAAATCGTTTAGCGTACCAAGGTCACAGTACTCGAGCACCAGCCACAGGCTCCCCTGGTACACAAAGGACTCCCAGAACATGACCACGTTGAAGTGAGGAGTACTTTTGAGAGCTAGCAGCGGTTGAAGTTCTCGTCTGGCGGTCTCAATTTGTTCTGAGTTCTGGAAGTTGAGCCTTTTCAGCGCCACGCTCGACCCCTGCCATCGGTGACGGCCCTGGAATACCGTGCCGAAAGCACCACTCCCCAGTTTCCCTAGCACGATATAGTCTCCCACAGTTGGCTCTGCCATGACTTATCGACCAGACGGTGGTTAGTTTACATAGCCAAAAACTGCTGTCATTCATTAACTTTCCTTATCAACATAAGAGAGCGCCATTGCATCTACCGGAAGTAGATTTTTCTCTGATCCAACAAGTTGTTGACCTTTGAACTAAACGGCTATTCCATTTCATCACATGGGTGGTTACTCACGAGACTACCACTTTCTGAACTGTAATGATAATTCAATAGAAATATGTTATAGATAAACAAATCCCTTACATGACAAAATGAAGAGCTTGTCCTGTTGTGTTTCGATCCTTTGCAATTCCTGTACAAGAGTTCGAAGGACACAGACCTCCGCGAAGAGTTTCAAGGATTGTCATTTGAATGCATAGTAGAGGGATTTGACGAATGTGGTCCGTTCGGTCTGACACTGTACTAGATGTTCATATGTACGGTAACGTTTTGAGTTTATAGTTGTGTAGTTGTGTTAAACGGTGTCACTTCAAAAAGCTCATTACAACATTTGCCCCAACCGTTACTTTTTCACACGGTACCCAGAACGCCGGTTCCAAAAGTTAATTGGTCAGCTTTTAGTTGCAGCGCGCGATGTTGGCAGAGGCTTCAAACCCGTAATGAGGTTCTAGCCCTGATTATTTTCACTCCGCGTACCGTAGGTACGCTTCGAGTGAAAATATTGTTTTCATACTGTTTCTTCTTTCTTTCTTTCTTTCTTTCTCCTGTCGCGACCTTTAAAGTGATTCCTCTCCGTCGTTCCTGGACCAAATGGCCTGAAATTTGGCACAAGGGTACAGTGGGCCAATACCCAGACCCGTTTTTCTCATTTTTTTGATAGATACCTTTACAATGATTTTAGGGATGTTTTAAGGTCATTTTCTGGCCCGGCTGTATATTCATGTCTCCCGTGCCCAGGTATTACGTCCAGATGACTTGAAAGTTGGTATGATACTGCGTGAGATACTTATTAAAAGGACCCCGGTATTATTTTTGGCCAAACGTCACTTCAAAATCATTTAAAAGCCAATTTGGCGGGGTATCTACGCATATTTTCACCGAGCTCGCGTTTCGCGCGTGTAACCATATATGGTCACGTTTGCACGTGCCCCCGTTGCACCATATATGGTTATGGACGTTTCCGCGCGTGACGTAAGCTGTTTACCTGCAGCTGTGCATTGTGGCTAATTGAATTTAGAAGGGAACCAATATGCGCCCGACACTTAGCGGAAGCGATGACCTGATTGGTCAGCTCGGGTACGGCCAACGAGGAAGGGTTTTTCAACTTAGCGGCTGGGAGTACATATATGTCGCCGGGAAGAAGTCCGTTAAAAGTAAGTGAAAAATTGTACTGTTTATCTTAAAATTGGCAACAATACACAAACGCAGTAACAAATTTGGGCAACTTGTCGTCGTTATTGTGTAGTTTTTGTTTGATTTACCCACGTTTAGAGTGTCTGGATAAGCGATACCGTAGCGTCAGAATGCCGCGGTAAGTGGGAGCGCATGCATGGAATATTGTTGCGCTTTGCTAGTACTGTATCATCAAGCTTTATTGACACGACAAAAAGTACAGTCAATTTTGTATGGCCAACTTTAAACTGCAACGAAAAAAGAAAGAATACAGAGTATATCTTACAATTCTACTAATTAAACATTATGATATGATTCTACTAATTATCGGTGAAAAGTGTACAGTAGTTCTCTTCCATAGTAACGTTATATGATAGTACAGATTTTCAAGGGCAAATCTACTAGTACAAACGTTACACTATGTTGTGAATTGTCCATTCAGGTTGGTTGTACAAGAATATATGTAATCAGGTATGGCTTTTTTTCTAATCAACAAACAAAAAGGATCTTCCTTTTACTCTGGGTGGTAGTACATGAAATTACACAAAGGAAATACTAATTATTGTATTCTATTCTATTTTCTACTGGATGAAGATGAAACACCAACAGGACTGTTGTGCAGACTGGTGGGGTTGTGCCTTGATAGAAAGTGTCAATTTTGCAGTGCTAAATTCATTATTGGTCGGGTGCTCGAACTCAACTAATTCCACAAAGTCTGGCCTGTCAGAGAACACAATAGTCAACTGGCTACAAAGGTGGCATCAACAGACACCAAGGAGAGGATAGCAAAGTCACCTACAAGAAGTGTTACTGTGACAGAAACACCAGCTTTATGTATGATTAGGCTATTTGGGACAATATTGTAACTATTAAACTAAGTGACAATTAGAGATATTATTATACCAACCATGAGTTCAAACATTGTATTTCATGACAGACATGAATAAGTTTTTATGACTTTTTAGACACCACGTCATAGTATATGCTGTGTAATTTAGTAATGCACTGTACTACAAACAGTTAATCAGAATAATTAGATAATCATAAACTGATTAGTTTATGTGGAAAATAAATGGGACGTTAAGTTTATAACAGACGTATAATAACTGCAATTGCTGCATCCTTTTTTCAGACAAAAAGCATGCAAAACATTTAGATATGCAAAACAGACTCACTGCAAACATACAGTCGCTAATTAGCTTTGTTCATCAATATAATGTATTAGCTGATTAACTCTAAGTATAAAAACAGAATGCGATCCTTTTTGTCTGAATACAATGTGCATAAATTTATGTGTATTTGTAATGGTAATGTAATTGCAGTGCAGCCATGATATCCAATTGGATTTTTTTTTAAATTGCACTTCGCAAGAAACGGCTAATAAGCATATCTTGGTAAAGAGTTAAAAGTGTAGTACAGTTTGTTTGGAGAGGTCTGCTTGTATGAAGATTAGTTATGCTTGTGACAACCTTAAAGAAGTGCAGTAATTGCCCTTGCCTTGTGTAAATAAGCAGGAAAACTTTAATCATAACCACGCTATCGTCTGCTGTGGGTACGTAATACCAACGTTTAGGGTCGCATAACGTGTTGCATCTGTAGAAAATTTCCGTTTGTGACATAATTTTTTTTTCTTGAAGTAAAACGGTGCTTGCTTTGTTAATGTGTGAAACATTAGCATGCTGTGTGCGTGTTGTAATAAAGAAATAAAAGTTTGATTACCGTACAGTACTCACATTGGATTTTTCAAGTTCAATTTTGGAAAAGTCCATTTTTGCATAAAGGGGAGAGCGGAGTGAAAATAGCTGAATTTGCTCCTAAGCAAATACCGGCCTTTCTAGTTGGATTTGGGGTTACATTAGTCCTTTCGGATGGGGGCGTACCTAAAGCCGGCGGCTCCGTGTATGGGGGAGCTTAACAAATGTAAAAGAATATAACGAGAAAACTAGGGTGACCTAATCTCCAAGCAGATTCCCTTCACGGGTGGCATCTATAAGATAGTACCAAAGCCGGCCAAGGAGTATAGCCGGCAAGAGGAGCCTCCAACGCTTACCGGTGCCCGTTTTGACTCCCTTTGGCTGGCTATACTCCTTGGCTAGCTTTGATAATATCGTAAGGCACCGTAGGGTCTGCTTGGAGACCAGGGTTGACCGCCATTGTGCTTGGAGATTACCGTTATGCCTGACTGAGAACGCAAGACGTGGCGAGGACGCAATGACTACTGCCTGCCTGCCTAAGTGCTTAGGTCAGGGACATGCCTCTTAATTTCTTCTGTTCATCAGGTGGAACTAGCTGTCGAAAATCCGTTACGCTTCGTCGCAGTCTGAGGTCGGCCGCTTTACCTCATTATCGGTTAAACATATCAAGGATGATTATTGCCCCAGAGGTTATTGAGGGCGTGTCGTCGCCATGGTACCTCGCATTGTTCTCCTGAAAACACCTGTGCTTAACCCATTGTTTGTGGTCAGAAACAGTGTTGTAATCGTTCATGCGGCTTATTGTGCAGAACACTTGTTTTGAAAGCACGCTAATCCTCTTCGGATGTCCCCAAGACAAGATCAGTTTCTGTAAGCAGACAAGTGATAGAGTTTCAGGACTATGAAATGATGTGATCTGTAGAGATAAGTGTGTTGTGTTGATGTTGTGTGTATACCGAATTCCATATAGTCTACATCATGAACACTGGATTCGGCGCTGTGGGGGCTCTCTGCCGCCCAGTCAATTTTGGCACTTGGTGGTGGGACTAATTACTCCAACTACGTAAAATTAATTATAAGCCTGTATACACTGACGCGGGTGTAGCTTGGAGACTGTTTCCATGGCCTACACGAGCCAGCTCCTGTTGCCGGCCAGCGTCTAACTCGGGGGGATGTGGTAAAATTGACCCGGGGGCATGTTGACCTGGAACCGAGCGGGGCTCGCGCCTGTTCTAGCCCAGGAAACAGTCTGGTATCCAAGCACCCCATAGGTGGAGAGATCCCACAGCCCTGAACCAAGAGAGCCCGCATATTCCACGATCGACTAGATTGATAACTACATGACATGTTGTGCTGCCCGCTTTGTTTAGCACCCTTCACAGACTTCAAGCGGAGCTGGCTTTTATGGCGCTGGTTCGCTAGTTAAAGTAAGCTGAGGTTACTTAACTTAATGCCGGGAAAGAGAGTTTGCCGAGGAAGGGAGTTTGTATAGAAAAGTAGTTTTGCCGTGGAAGGGAGTCTCGAGGCGAGCCGAAACTTATCATAAAATTGTGTCATAAAGTTGTACATTACTTTACGACTGAGTATAGAGTGGTACTAGTAATAAGTAATGACCGAATCTAAAACTGGGCAATATAATACAATTGAAGATTTAGAAGGCGTCGAGAAAGGTCAATAATCTTATTATAGTCGTTTTCGAGCTAGTTTGGCATTTAGAAGTAATGTTGTCGAAATATTACAAGACAATATTTTATTATAAACTGTGCAGTCACATACCACTCCTCAGTCTTAGTGAGACTTACGGATTGAAATATCTGCATTGGAAAGTTCAATGATCTCACCATTTAGCCCAGTGATTGGTGGTTGACAAATTTCAAATAACACAACCGACCGCTCCAGATGTTTGCAATGTGATTGACATCTCCAACTAGACAATGTGGGACTTCGCACGACTTATTTCCTCACTTCACCCAGGTGTAAATCATACCATAGCTACTGACTAGATATCTGACTTAGGTTGGCGAGATAAAGGGCAACGGAGCAGAGTGATGAACTCTACCTTCCAATGCCGGGCCCCTTACACAGTGGTCAACAACTTTATAGCCTCTATAGCTTTGATTTTAACAGGCTATTGGACCGCGGCCGCCCCCCCCCCCCTGCATTGCATAGCAGTACGACATACCTTTGCATTAAACATAAAGCAATTACTTTCATCAAGAAGGTCGTGTTTTTGTAAGGCCATTATGCTGAAGTGGTGGTCCTTGGTTTTGGTGTTGTTTGTTTGTTTCTAAGTTTGTTTGTTTGTTTGTGGTTGAACAACATCAGCTCTGGATTGATTATAAGTTTTGAGATTTTACTCTTTTATTCGATAACGAGCCTTATGGGTTCGCCGACTCTCCTCTAACACGGGACTTCCAAGGGACCGAAGCTAGGTACTCACCTCACTTTCACCTGACAGTTAGTTAGTAGCAATTAGTGCTAGTGCCTGTCCCAAGGTCACAGAACTCGGGCCAACCTGGGATTTGAACCCAGCTTTAAATTCCGTGTCTACCCCCTAACCATGGTGCATTTCATGGCAAATACCAGCTACAGCGATGGCAAATATCAGCTATATGTTTCGATGCAAGGAACTCGGACGTCTTGGTGTATTACATATAAAACGTTAGACTTGGCGTATTTATCACTATTGTGGTATTATTTTCATTAAAATTTTTGGGTCATTTCATGATAACCTTCCATATTCTCAGCAGCTGCATTTGACGATACATAGATATGACTCTTCGTGGAGTTTAGACAACAATTAGACAAGCAATACACCAACCGCAGTGTTTTGTAAATTTTCCGGGCCAGTTGTCTTCACCATGATCCACAATGGGCAGTGAAACCAAGGTGAAACCGTGTCAACTGCGTGTCTATTGTTTAGTTGTGTTGTCTGGGGAACCCAAACGGTCACGCAACTGACACTTTAACCTGTAGGTCACTTCCTTACAAGTATTAATGCGGTGTATTTGTCACAAAACAAACAGGAGACGAATTTCCGTTTTCATGAAACAAACTCGTTTTTCAGCATCTGAGCTTCTTTCTTGTAATCAATCTGCAGCATTTCACAAATTCTTCTTCTCATTATTTCACAGATGATATAAGAACACTATGCTAGTGATGTGAGTTTTTTTTTTCAAACATGATCGCCATTATCCTCATTTAATCGCTCATTTGATATATGTTGGTCGCTAGAGAAAGGATTCATTTCCCAGGGGAGGTTCACGTAACTATCTATAGGCAGGACTCTCTCCGTTCCATCCCACTAAACATGGCACTATACCTTACAAAAGATCATTTCAGGTTCGACCACACAAAAATAGGTCAGGCTTCACCTGTCGTTTATTCTTTTTGTCTGTGATGATCCATGTCATCCCTCGTACCATAGTCTCATCCCTGGCCCGGTCTTCCCAGATATCTAGTCCACAAAATCCGCGGAGAGAAGAAAAGGAACGAGAACAAAAGTACCCCGTGTTGTCATAGTTGTCAAGGTGAAGACAGGTAAACACGACGTCTGTTATGGAACAGTTAACGCGCAAAGTAGGGGTGTGTGTACTTTCGCGCGGTCTAGATCTACAGAATCTATGAAAGTGTAACCTTTCGCGCAGTGCCGCTACACTTATGTTTATATGTATGGTGTTCGCGTGTCTGCGATGGGAGACAATTACGCAGTGGCGCCAGGTTTCGTAGGGTTTAATTTCTGGAATGTCCAGGAACCCCCGGCGCGAAGAAATGGACTATCCCAATTCATCAACGGGCGGAACCCGTCGTTTGGTTCCCAACCTGCTGAAAGGGTGTGCCCCCAGTGTAACCCGCAACAGCAAACAAGTCTGGAATTCGACAGGTGGGTTGGCAGTACAGCAGGCGGTGCCGGTGGGCAGAACACCCGAACTCAACGGTTTCTTCCTGCGTTCTCAGATCCAACATCACGAAAAACCTTCACCAGACGTAGGTGAGTTCTAATACCCGGTACTATTTATTTGCTGATAGTTAAGGTGAAACAGGTGTGTATGTGCACGATCCAGTCAAACATGTATACGATACACGTGCTTCCTCCCCAACCGCAGCTGGGAGTCACCGGTAGTGGACGGTTTGCTCGTTTTACCGAGGCGGACAGAATATATTTTCATAGACATAGTAGTCACTGGTACCGGTGTATGTACGACAAGAGTGTGTTCTAGAATATGCCGGTGGCTTCTAACGTATGCAGTAATTATACTCTAGTCGTCGCGTGATCGCTATTTAGTGTCAGGCCTAATAAGGCACACCGTTAGCAAATGTGGCGGGGACACGAACTCATGGTGTCATTATGCAAGGGGAACGCCTACAGCTATAAATGCAGGTGCACAGCGGTGCCTAACAGTAACACGGCCTATGCATGTCTGCTTGCTTCATTTCGAACGATCATAACTAGCACATGAAACACGATACCGTCCAACATAATGCATTGTCTTCAGGCTAATAGTCTATGGGATTCCGTGTGAGGGATGAAAATCGTGACTGTGTCCTTCACATGTACTAAGGAATAGCTGACTGCAATGCAAGTGTAATGTAATGTTTTGTAAGTACAAATTGTACTTGAAGTGCCGATGTTTTATTTAATAACATCTACATACCATGGTAGTGTGATACAAGTCGTTTCTACGTTAAGTCACTGTGACAAGTTGCACGTAGCCAACCGCGACGGTTATGTTGTTGTTATTTCAGGATAACGTTGTAACGCTTCACTCACACACCGGTACCCCTCCCCAAGAAACATGCGCGCCAAAAACTTGCAAACGATAGGCTGTACGTGTGGTCCCGCCCATTTATGGTCCGTTGAATGGCGGTGTTATATGTTACATATGGACAAACAAGTTTCCGAGTAGTTCCGTTAGAGTCTCGGCCAACACCAGGTATACAGTTTCTGACTGCTGGAACAGCTTGTTAAGAAATACCAACGGTGGTCATGGTCGGTAATCGTTGCGGTAATCGGTCCACACCTGTTTCTTCCACTGTGCAAAAAAAATAGATTATTAAGATAACACCAAGGTTAATGCTCGTGACATCTAACGCTAAGCATTTGGCGCAACGTTATGATATACACACGGGGACTGCAATAGAAAGGGAATGTATTTTTATTCCACAGGTGCGTTTGATCCGGTGAGGTGTAACGTAATATGCCTGGCGTGCCGTAGTAAATGCGTGACGACCACATAACTTTACTTTGGACTATGTTATCTGAGAATTCCGGAAGAGACCGGGGGCAAGGGGTGTGGTCAGTCGGGTCAACTCAGTACACCGTAAGGTAATACTGGAACGGACGATACGTGTTTGACCATGGCTAATCCCCAAGCCAGGTGTTGGGATGTGTAAAACCGTAGCTGACTGTCCCAGTTTCTGACTGTCCCGTTTTCTCTCTGTCTCGTTTTCTGGCTGTCTCGTTTCCTGACTGTCCCGTTTTCTGACTGTCCCGTTTTCTCTCTGTCTCGTTTTCTGACTATCCCGTTTTCAGTGGCTGTCCCATTTTCTCTCTGTCTCGTTTTCTGACTGTCCCGTTTTCTGGCTGTCCCGTTTTCTCACTGTCTCGTTTTCTGACTGTCCCGTTTTCTGACTATCCCGTTTTCTGGTTGTCTCGTTTTCTGGATTTCACGCTCTCTGACTGTTTGTACCGGTCTGGCAAGAAGAAAACGTCCCAAATTTGCAGGAAATTCCACATCCTATCCAGTAGCGTCAGTAACGTTACTTTTGTATGAATGAAGACCTTTATTGCACATTTTTGCCACATCGGGCTAAGTACAAGTTACAACAAGACATGTTGAAAAGATACAGTTCACAGATACAAAATGCGATAATAACCTTGCGTATCTTTTTACCTGGCCGCCCGACCTTAATCGACGTCGCAAGTATTGATCCCAACATCCATTTGGAGATTAATATGGCCTTCTAGAACAATAGTGTGTGTGCTGGGAGGAGTCTTCTACACTAGCGAGGAGCAAATGCATTCAAAAAAGTGATTATACCTCATAACATCTGCTTGAAGATAAGCTGGACACACTATGCCAGGGCTTGAGTAAATGTTTCCTTGTTTTCTTTGCAAATCCTGGTTTATTGACCACCGACGACAGCAATAAAACATTACCTATTGTCTGTGGTTACTCATTTATATCCCTATCATAGCCACCGGAATGTTAACATATAAGCTTCGTAAGGTCGTGCCCGCGCATAGAAGGATAACATCCCGTATATACATGTAGTTTCCGTTAAGTTCTGTCGTATGCCGCAACGAATGTTGACCAAACATACAGCAGATACCATGGTGAATTATGTTCCCGTGTGGCTAACAAGTCAAGAACTCCTCGACCTGCAGTCTAACATAACGACTGAGGTACTATGCCGGTCAAGGGTTAAACCGTTTCTAGTCGTTGTTGGCCTTATCATCATTGCCAATCGCCTGGAGTCTTAGCCTGGTATCCAGCCGTAATATAGCTCCCGAGTCTCTTGCAAAGAGGAGAGAAGAGACTCGGGAGCTATATTACGGCTGGATACCAGGCTACCGGAGTCTCATGCATGCACATACCGTTCTGGAAACGTACTGTCTTAGTCTCTGACTTTCACGGTGAATTATTGTTTTCCCCTAAAATAATCTTGTAGGCATTCATTTTATTGATATTAGCTTGTACCAAGGAGGTTAAATATTAACTCCTTGCTTGTACAAAGATACATGTAACATATTTCAAAAATACTATCACATAGCAATTCTCCATTCCTATTGGTTATATAGCCATAACGTCATAAAGCATGGGGGAAGCAAGAGGCAATAAGGAGAAAGCAGGAAGTCGTGCCGTGTATACATGTAATGCTCGGTCAACCTGAATTTACCTGAACCACAGAGACTCCGTGGCTTGTCTCTGCAGTCAGGAGCTGGAAGGCTGGTAGCCCACTGCCGCTCCTCCGACGATCTCGGCCTCTATGTATCCGTCAATCTTACTCTTGAAACTGTTCACTGTGGTCTGGGTAACTACCTCAGACGGAAGTTTATTCCAGGCTTTTACGACTCTTACAGGGAAAGATCTTCTCCGGATTTCCAGCTTGGTACTGGGTATTGACAGTCTCAGATGGTGTCCCCTGGTGTTGTAAGGTGTTTGTAATGGTGTGAAGAGCGTAGTTCTGTCTATCCCTTCTAGTCCCTTGATAATCTTGAATACTTGTACACTTCGCTCGCTCGGTGGTTTATTCGGTGGTTACAGGTCACTGGTCAGGTGTTATGTCACCGTTGACACCTCGGGCGGGCATGGGGAAAAAGCAGATGTACCAGCTAGGCGCTGTCCAAATACACTGAAGCAACATAAAGATTTGATATTAAAGGTTCTTTTACCGGGGACCCATTAAAACGGGCACAACCGAGGAGTACTTACTTCCAACGGTTCGATGTCTATCAGACACCATCAGAATGACTGGAAACTACTCATTCTACCCTGATGATGGCTTTTTGTCTGATAGACGTCGAAACGTTGGAAGTAAGTACTCCCTGGTTGTGCCTAAAGGACCTTACGAAATGAATAATTGCCAACCTGATCAAGTTATTTACTGATCAAGATTTGATGCGGAGAACTAAGCAATAGCCCAGAAACACGAATGTGCAGAGTGCCAGAGGAGAAGCACCAGAGAAAATTCAATATCAATGAAGCACCATGAAACGGCTAAGCACCAAAAGACCTACGCTCCAAGCAGAGGTTAGGCTCCGGCTGTTTTTTAGTCGTTTTTATCGGGCTTTCTATTTGTCTTTTTTTTTTGCTGTGTGGTTGGACACAGCAACAACACATTCAACGTTTTTTTAGTCGTTTTTATCGGGCTTTCTATTTGTCTTTTTTTTTTTGCTGTGTGGTTGGACACAGCAACAACAAAAATGAAAAAATAGAAAGCCCGATAAAAACGACTATTAAAAAAACGTTGAAAAAAACAGCCGGAGCCTAACCTCTGCTTGGAGACTACAAAAGACAACATCTAGCGGAACAATAGACGCAAAGCAGGGACATCAACAACAACGACAACAAAACACGAAGCATGGAGAAGAAAATGGTTCATTAAATGCTCGTCCAGTATTGCACACTTCGTTTACTCGGCCGTTTATTCGGTGGTTATAGGTCACTGGCTAGGCGTTATGTCACTGTAAACACCTCGGGGCGGCTGATCAATCTCGAAACCAAGAAGGACACAACACAAACTGACACGTCACCAACACGACAAGGAAAAAGAGAACAGGACTTGTAGAAATATTGACCACCTGTATTTGAAGAGTCACGGTTTAATACAACATCTCCCCGTAGTGCAAACAATTGCAAGAAATAGTCCTGTCCAAAAGTGCCGTCCAAAACAATGGTTTACAACATACCGTTTTGTGTTGTTAGATGCTATAAGAAAGTGACCAATACACTATTGAACAAAAGACGAATTTTCTCATTTTTTCAACGTGGGGAATTTCTAGCGATTTATCAGTGATTCCAGATGTTATTTACGACAAACATGTCACAACCACTGTCCAGACACAATCCTTAGCACACAACCTGTGACCTGCATCTGGGTAATGAGAAAAACAGGCAAGACCCCCAACGACCCCCTCCACTTGATTGATTGCTTAGAACCTGTCTTTAAAGTTTAATAGCCGACGAAATGAAGGACTAAGAAGCAAAGATTCTGTCACAGTCTGATTCAAGAAACACAACGATTGTATTCATTAAAAACACTACATACAAAAGTCATAAACTCCATGTGAATAGATAGGCTTACTGTATCTATATTTAAAACTTAGGTAAATGACTTGACCTATATTTCAAGCTGAGCTTTTCCCTAAGCCAAGGTTAAGCAAACAAAACATTCATCATATGCTCAGTGGTTACATCACACATAATACGACGAACAGCTGTTAAATTACACAATTTCGCCGCATCAGTTACAACTATTTGATATATATATATACATACTACGCCAACGAAATACTGATAACCATAGAACAGCTGACAACACGCATGCTGGAGATTCCTCTACCGCGACAGCTGTTCTTGCATTACATAACATTACACTGCATTACATAACTACTACTCATAACCCACCCCGTCTGCTTGGAGATAAGCTGATTACCGAACGCAGAAGCCACATTGCCTGTTCCACAATACCAGAAATATAGCTGTGATTTCTGAAATTATTACATCGATTATAACAACAGCCACCGCGAAAAATAACCTCGCCCAACTTGATACAGACGTGACACGCCAAACCACAAACGAATGCGACAAACGGAACATAGAGATATAGTTACTTACAAGTCCATGATTACTTTCAAAGTTTCATGCAGTTAGGATGTATGGTGGACAATCTTGGCCAAGATGTAGTCTGTGGGAGTGGCAATTTGCCTGACGTTTTTGCTGTAGCTGTTGTGTTCGGAGTTCTTGTACACTGTGTTGGTGTACATGTAGCCATTGTTGAAGTCAAACTTCCGAAGCCTTCGGGGCTGTCGCTTGATTTCATACTCACCACCCGCCTTGCTCCTGACTGCTACCTTTCCACTGTCATCGGATATCCTTTGGCCTTGAAGAAAAATGCCAGCCTTTGTGCACATTAAATTAAATTGAATTAAATCAGATTATCTGGTATATTTGCAGCCAGCAGGTACCCAATGTGTTTAGTAATGAGGCTGATTAACGTGGTCGAGGCGCCTCCTCTAACTCGACACCCTTTCCGAAAGACGATTTCGGGGAATTCTTGGGTCGCCTGTAGAATCGCTCAGTCTTCTCTGGCCATGCCCGGATGTATTGCTCAAACAGATTGGTGGGGTCGGCATACTGTTTTATCTTCTTCACATCCACCTGCTTTTGCTGAACATTTTTGGATCATCATCATCATAACTGCTGTGCAGTCGATCACAATTTCTGTACACCTTTGCCTGTCCGCGGCCAGTGCAGCAATAGCGGCAATGCTAAGGTCGCTTTCTGCATCCCCCAGCAGCTTCTGTATGTAGGTCAGATTGGGCGTCGTTTGCCGTGGGTTGGGGAAAAGAGGGCATACGTCTGGAGTGGCTCCTATACAGGCATTATGACGTGTCCAATAAAGCGCAATTGACGCTGCATGACTTTGCAGATGACATGCTGGGTGTTTGTCACTGTATATCTGGCTGTTGCTTACAACTTGAAGGCGCCTAATGTTCAACATGATTTTGCAACAGGATGTGGCAAATGAGTTTATCTTATTCTCCATGTCGGGTGATAGTACCCAGGATTCACCACATCCGTACAAAAGCACTGATACCCTTCCCGTGAAATGCATATAGTGTCCGTTTGTGTCCGCACCGTCCATGGCCTATCCATGGCCCTGAGTTCAAACACCTTGCAACTGTAGAAGTACACCCCATATGACACCCCCTGTGATGTTGACAGGCAGACTGTTTTGCTTTCCAACAGGCGGTCTGCATCATCAGTGGTCAGTGGGCCCGGTCTGCCTGTCATTTGGTGGTAACCCCAACCTGTAACCTCAACCCAGTAACCCCAACCCGCAAGCGACAGGCCGGCACACTGACCATTGATGAGACCTGACGGCTGCAAGCTCCTTCATCTTGCTTGCCATCTATTAAACGCTTTTCTGAGGTCTGCGAACCGAATGTCGCTGCGCTAGAGAAAGTTCATGTCGTGTCTGTTGAGGTTGTATATGGTGCACTAGACCAGACACAAGGCAGTACAATGTCTTGGGCGGATATGGTTTTACGTCCATTCCTCTGAATTTTACCAAAAATATCACTGGAATGCTCTGGTGCCACAAAGTCATTAATCATATGGCCGAAGCCAACCCCTGTCCCTTTGCAATGAAAGCATCTGGTAGCTTTCTGGTCTAACCTCGGGCTTCGCCCTACTTCGCCCTCGGGGAGACTAGAAATCCCCTTAGTGGGCGGGACTGTGTTAAAAACTCGACACGCCCATGGGGTGACTATTACTTAGCCATCTCTGATTGGCCGGAGAGAGATCTAGCAGGACTCCATGTGTCCATCTTCATGGAATATTCTCTCAGTCACCGACTTGCCCTCTGTCTGTCGCACAAGCAACAACAGAGGCTTGTGTCTCTCTCGGTCTAAAAGAGACGATTTGTTACCGCGGCCGGCAGCTGGTTACCGGCGTCCCCGTCTCAATTATCTTGCGTTTCTCTCATCCTTTATCGTCTGTGGACCTGTACTGCACGTTTTTGTTGTGCTTTATTCTACTGCTGAAGACTGCACGAGTCGTGAACTGACCGACGGTCGCCGGAGCTGCCATCCTCCCATCGATCGTCAGGGACCACACCCTGTGGCCTATTGCCCTATTTAAGTGATCGGATCAACCATTGTCCACCAAGCAGTTTAATAGCGGTGAGCTTACCTCGTGACTTTTCTCGTTTTTTATTTGACTCTGGTTCACGAATAGCCATTACCGGGCATTTATTTGTTTGCCGTCAAAACCACTTTGTACGGCGGCGTTGTTCTATGGCTCATGACCGAGTTGTCTCTCCTACATTCCAGAATTTCTGGCTTGAAAACGTGGACATTTCCTTTCACGGAATCCCCGGCTGCACTATCGCCAGGTATTACCAAACAATTCTCCCCATTCTGCGATACTCCCATCCACACATCGTCTATCTGGACCTACAACACAACGATACTTTGTGGGCGGTGGCTTAGTGGTGCTCGTTTGTATCGTGCGTGTATGACGTTTGATAAATAACACCATGACGCCACCGCCTTGGTGATACCTACAAACTGTGTACAGAATCTCCAAGCGGATCTTAACTTAAGAAAGAAAGTCGTGACCTTTAAGTTAAGGTCAGGGCCGATACGTCCAAATACCCCGGGGGCAGCCTTGCATCCCCCTCCCCGACATACACCCCCCCCCACACACACACACACACGAATATCCACCTCCCCTTTTTCCTTGTTGTCCGCACCCCCTCCCCGACATACACCGCACCCGCCCTTCGAATATCCACCTCCCCCTTTTTGTCTCGTAGAAACAGATCGTCTTTCAGGAAACGGTCACGATTTTCCCGCCAAACTTTGACTTACGTCACCGTCTGGCCAGGTGCGGGGTATTTGCACGACACTCTAATGACTTGTTCTGTTTGAGTATTGAACAAACTCAGACGGTGCAACGTTCATTTCGGCACGTTAACGTTACGAACGACAGATTTCCGTTAACTGGCAACCGCGACTGTGAACTTACCTACAGACAGTTGAATGTACGCTATATATAGATTGTACCCAGACTTGACTTACAGACAACAAACGTATTGTTTGAAAAGTCGCCGAGTGCAAAATGAGTTTTTGGTTGCCATCAGTCAAATCTATCGGCAACGTTGTGCCTGACCTCCTTGAGGTCGGCATTTAAACATTAACGAACAATTTGTCCTGAGTGACACCGACGTAAACAAAAAGCATGCTATAGAGCAAACGAGCCACACTACAACTAAATTTAGTACAAGCAAAATTGGCCATGACTGTGTCGCTCTTAAGTTTGTTTTTTTACCTGACACTTTATGAAAATCTAAACCTAACCCTACTTACGTCATTATTTTTTTCCCGTAGAGATGGTTTAACCTTCATTATTTGTAAACTAAAGAGATACATATTAACTTACAGTATACATAGTGAGGGTGTGGGTAATTGCGTTACAAGGAAGACGGTACAAAAAGCGAGTTCTTCTTTAATTAGCCCACACAACAGAACTCAAAACAAGATTAATCTATAGATTCATTCCTGATGCAACAACAATCCGATGATGTAGACATGCTAGGTATCCAATGAAATGCCGAACGAAAGAGCTGAGCCTTCTCTGATTGGTCTTTTGCTTATTTAACAATATCGTACTTTAAAGTCACATCCAAGGCAACGATAATCTGACACTCTTTTTCTCTCTCTTTCTTTTTTTCACAGCTGACGTGGAACGGACCATGGGTATCGTGGAGCAGTATATATCGAAGGGCGCAGAAAGGCGTTTCCCCCAGCCGTCTCCAAACGGACTGGCCACCAACCGCAAACTCGTGGGGGTCGAGGGCAAGTGGTATGACGTCACCAATTTCGCGCACCGCCACCCTGGCGGAGACATTATCAACTATTTCATCAACAAAGACGCCACGGATGTGTTCCGAAGCGTCCACCCCAGGGGAGGGGAGCACCTCATCAAGTATCTAAAAGCCGTCGGTACCTACACCAACAGCGTGACGGAAGACCCCTTCAACCGCGACATGCGGGAACTCTACAACAGGCTGCAGAAGGAAGGATATTTCAAACCGGACCTGAGGTGGTACGCGAAGAAGTACGCGGTGTGCTTGGTGCTGCTCTTCGTCATCATCGCTCTGGTGGTGGGGTTCGAGTCGTCCTGGGCGCACGGGCTGGCGGGCGTGTTCCTGGCGTTCTTCTGGCAGCAGAACGGGATGCTCATGCACGACATACTCCATCACCAGGCGTTCGACGACCAGCGGCTGACCTACCTGGCGGGACTCGTGGTTGCGCCGCTCAGCTTCGGCATGAGCTCGAACTGGTGGCGGGACGAACACTGGGTGCACCACATGCTCCTCAACAGCGTCTCGTACGAGGACGACTTCGTGGATCCGCAAATGTGGGAGCCCATCTGGGCACAGAACACTAAGTTATTCCCGCTCTTTCAGACGCACCTCCAGGCGTTCCTTATCAAGGTAATACTTCAAGTCTTTCCAGTATCAACTTTTAAAAGTTGTTCGCTCTTTATAGTTGCTAGTTTATTGTAAATTCCTCCCCGAGGACTAATTGTGGGTAACATTCAAGGGTACAAACAAACAGCGTGGAACAATATAGAATGTGTCTACTCTAGTCTAAAAGCTCACCTTGAATTGTAACTTTATTTTGTGGTCGTCTGACTCACGTTCAAATGTTCTACTATTTGCAGGTCTTGGGATAAAGATAACGAAGTAATGTTTTTTTTTTCACAAAATTTTCACACAGATACAGCACATCATCTTCATACCGGTTTGCATGATCGCCGGCCGCTTTGGCATCATCATCGACAGTATGAAGCGAGAGAAGGACCTGGGTACCTGGGCAGCCTTCTGTGTGCACTGGATCGCCACGGCCCTCCTCATGTCCATGCTTCCTAACTGGGAGGTACGCACAGACACATGTCGACAATAAAAATCATTCTGATGTTTTGGAATATTAAAAAAAAGTCAAATCAACTTTTCTTTAAGGCCAGAAAATATGAATTACTGGAACGTGTATGTTACAGTGTCGTCCTTCGTATTCGATGTTGATAAATCAAAATAAGCTCTCCGTCATCTATCTACCTATCCACCTGTCTACCTATCTACATGTATCTATCAAGCCATTTATCTATCTATCTATCTCCTAAATTTTTATCCATCCATCCATCCATCCATGCATTGATTCTTCCATATATCTGCCTACCTTGGAATAATCCTATGTCGGCATAAACTGTAGGACTCTTCTATTTGGCGAAACGGTACTATGTGCAACTTTTAGATTGTACAAAGTGTTATACGTGGAAATTGTAGCGTTATAATGTGTGTGGTGGAATATCGAGTAAACTGACAGCGCGTGTGTTGTTCTCCAGGAGCGGTGTTTGTTTTACGGTGTGGCCATGCTGGGAGAAGGCGTGTTGCACATACAGCTGCTCATCAGTCATTACTCCAAGGACATGTACCAGAAGGAGGAGCTACACGAGATGGAGTTCTACAGATACCAGGTTAGCTCACATCCAAACATTTGGTCGCTTATAGGATATAGTTAGCCTGATTAAATCTCGCTTATAGCAGCCAGTCCAACATCCGCCGGCCTCCTGGGGCCAGTTATAGCCCCGGACAGCAGAGTTTGTGTTACACAGACTAGGACATAGTAGATCGATCGTTGGGCTGGCCGATCGGTCAGTTCGGCAGGTCAGTCGGTCTTTCGGATGGTCTTTCGGCTGGTTGTTCGGTCGGTCGGACTTTTAACTGGCCGATCGATCGGTCCTTCCGCTGGTCGGTCGGTCAGTCGTTCGGTCGCCTGCTCGGTCGGTCCTGCTTACTATATTTCAGGTTACAGGTTGCATCCGAATGACGTAATCCACTTTCCACCATTTAACATCGTACAAGGGGATCGGACCGGTATACGTAACGTTCGAAGTACGATGTACAAAGTTCGGAGTGACGTAATCCCGATATGACAAAGTCCCTGCGTGACGTAATAAGTAAACTGAGAGATCAAGCTGGTACGAACTGCTATTACGTAATTCCCATTTGTCGAAACCTGCTGACCCGAATGTAACTTTAACAAAGTCTCCAGAAGTAACGTATATGTCAAACAAAAGCAAACAAACTGGAAAGGTAACAGTTGCAAGAGTGGCAAACCACTGCTCAGCTTATTCTTACGCAAACCTAGTCATATATTTGATGACCCGCCCCTCCGGCTTTGTCCTGCCACTAGTGCTGCAATATGCAATCAAACATCACAGGATGTCTACTGCTTTATCAGCAAGTATGGTGACAGTCGTCTGGTCCAGGTCATTGTTTTGAGAAGAAGGAGAGATGGAGTATAAACAAGATGTATTCCTTCCGTGAAGATAGACACATAAATATTAGTGAGAGATGACGTTTTGTGATCCCCTTGCCCCAGGTGATGCAGAACATCAACATCACCAACCCCTGGTGGATGGACTGGTTCCACGGCGGTCTCAACTTCCACATCGAGCATCACTGCTTCCCGCGCGTGCCCAGACACAACATGCGCCAGGTAAGGCTGATGATGATGACTAGTTTATTGTACAACAGAGAATCTCTCGCATCCCGTAGGCTGAATTGCAGATTTCATTACAATAAAATGATGTCATGACAGTCAGTAGTTCTTATTATCAATATGATTAAAAACCTTACAATTTTCTAGTTATAGATTAAAACAATTAGATCTGACTCTAGCATTTTGTCATTCGAAATGATAAATCCATATATCATTAAGAACATTACATAGACGCTAAACTTTTTGTTGACATTCAATTAGCTAAAACCATATATCAAGTTTGTGAATCCACACTCTGAAAATAGAAGTCCTTAGAAAAGATTAATCATTTAAAAGGCGCACAATGTAGGCCATATGGGAATTCTAGGGGAAGGCTAACCGTTGAACCGTTCACATTTCCAATCGGGATGTTGACGCAAACGAAAAATGAAAGTGTTTATCAAGGAATATACACAGATTATGCTCATGACTATTTGCTTTACGTTGTGTTTTTCGTTGCCTTTTATATCATATTTTTCGTTTCCGAAAGCTACCCAGCCGGGCCCCGGGTTGGGCATTGGGACCCAAGGCTAACATCTGACTCATTGATAGGGAGGCCCATACTCAAATTTAGTAATAACTAGCTATATATTTTGTAAGGCTGAATATTTTGACTTTTACACGCATATGCCCCCTTTTTCTTATAGTACGTGCAGGTATATCCGAAGACCGTGGATTGATAGCTGTGATATGCATCACTTTAATGATGAACTCCACAGCATTGGATGAATCCCACTACTGCGGAGTTCATCACTTTGATGATGAATTCCACGACTGTGGAGTTCATCATCAAAGTTACGTTTTGGAATTATCACAGCTGTGGAATTCATCAATCCACGGTCTTCGGATATAGGTCAGTACGTGATAGTCTCAGTATGTCCTGAAAATTTCATTATCCTGCAATATCGGGAAGGTGGCAAATTTAATTCTCCAATATGCTTCCAAAGAGAATTTTCCCCATAGTTCAGGCTGTATTGGGAACTGATTGAACCATGCAGACACTGATGGCGAGGTCTCCAACATTCATATGCCGGCGACACAAAATAGTAGAAAGCAAAAGAATTTCTTAAAAATGCTTCAATTTTTTTCGATGTTTAATTTTTATATCAAGCACAAGGAAAGGACTCACCAAATATTTGACCTTATCCATCGATGTTTCTCAATTATTTGACGCAGTTTCCTGACGCGCAATGATCTTCTGGATGTATGACGTCAGAAACGGTCAAAGGATCTGGTAGAATTTGACACCTGACGCCGTCATGATTCAGCCCATTTTTAAAATCAACAGTGGAAAACTATAAGTATACACAACAACATAAGAGCTTTCATCATAATCAAATTCCAGTTAGAATATTTGACTTGATTTGATGTCAATGTAGCTTAAAGATGATCAACCAAACTATCTGTCGTTGTGAGATTATCAATGTACAAAGTTTTCTGAGTCCGTGACAGTATGATTGCCTATAGCAGATCTTAAATGAATTTTGGATTCCTGCGATTGATCTCGTGAACATCCGGTGAATGTTTCATTTGGGTCACTCAGTATGCTTGTTAGCCATGTAATTATTTAGAAAGCCATGCGGCCTAGTAATTTTTTTGCTTTCTTACCCGATATCAGGTTGGCTCCATGATTCAAGAGCTGTGCCGAAAACACGACGTGCCATACGACACGACCGGGTTCTTCAACGCCATCTGGCGGACTCTAGTGGGACTGCACCAAGCACAGAAACTCTTCAAGCTGGACCCAAGATGAAGCAAACACATGAAACGGGTTTCCATGCCGTCCGTGCCTTCGAGCTACTTCAGAATAAACCAGGAAGGATCGTGTTGGGAAGAAGTGAAAAATGTTTGTAGAATGTGTTTAGCCCAAACAGTTCATTTTTGTACATCGTTGGGTAAACCAAATTGTGCAATTTTTTTAAACTTTCACAAACACATTGCAATGCATGGTTTTCTACCTACATTTTCACACACCAAACACGTCCTTCGTGGTCTATTCCTAAAATGTGTGAAATTTAAAGTATCTGAGATTTCAGGCGAATACCTGCAGTTGCAGTACATTCTATTGTATATTATGGCACCAATTTGTTGCGTGAGGAAGAAACTAGATTATCTGTTTGTTGTCAAAGCAACCCAAGATTGAAAACCAATTGTCATTCATATCAGGAAAAAGCAAGACGAAAATATCTTTAATTATCACAGGATTCAGGAAATATTCAAGTAGTTCTTGTGATGCTGGGCCACATTGTTACGCTACTCCAGTGCACAACGGCACAACGACCAACATACCCTCAAGAAAATTTTGCCTCAGTCCTCTGAGGACTTTGGCAGACAGTGCTTAGTTGGCCCGATGGAGATAGAAGCTTACAGTGCCGAGGACTCCATCCCGTAGCTTTGGAAGAGACTGGTCACCAGCTTTAATACCACATAGTAATTTTTCATGAGATATATTAGAATCGGCTCAAGTAGGAAATGATTCATTGTTCACATAAACTGCCTGACTCTCTACTGCAAAGACATATAGGTGCGTTTTACCGTTAAACGTTGGTGTTTCCTTCCAGTGCGACGTTAAAGGACCACAGTTCGTGTGATTTACAGTTTCATAAAAATGAGTCTGATGCACAATAAGATGCGCCACCTAGGCGTCGCCAAAAATGACAGTTTTTTTGCCAGGTCAATGTATAAACTATGTAGCTGTATCTTTTCTTTGTTTACTTCATGTTTCTTTGATTGTGTAACTTTATGCAAGGAGATTAAAACCTCCTTGCTTTATGGTAGTATACGTTCGAATGCTCGGCTGATGTACATCGTGTTAGAAAATGTACATAACGAGTGAGCAACTATAGTATTAACGTTACGTTGTGCATTGTGTTGCTGTTGCTGTTGTGTTGCACGTTTTATTAACTTGTATGTAAACACTGCAAGGTGCTGTATTTTACTCTTCAAATTCTGTCATGCTTATTGAGATTACTTAATGATATCTTCGTGGTGTGTACATGTGAATCAGAGGTGAAAAGGGTAACGTTATACCGAAAACGTGAATTGATCTATAGCAAACTGATTATTATTATGTCACCAACTGAGTTGTACATGTTTGTTGCGGTTGGTTTAATATTGATCAAAAGTGACAAAATAAATCTATATATTCTGTTTCTATTCTTATTCTGAGTACTTTGTAATATATTTGTGTATGCTGTTATTTTATGTTTGGGAGTACGATGCTTAAGTTTTATTTTCTCAATTTATAAATTTCTTAGAGTTATTTATACAAAGGTAAATCCATCAGAAAGCGTAAAAAAAATGACAAAAAATTATTAGAGATAGTTGTCTAAAAGGAGAAGTTTATCACTTCTTTTACGTCACGTGATGCCGATAGAACACGTGACGTCTTGAGTAGTGAATCAAATGTAGAAATCTTATAGCGTGTCTCGTCTGTAAGTATGGGCTGGCAGTATGAATGAGGGTCTGCATGCCTTTTTCCGTTAAGCGTTACGAGCCATTTTAATTCACCGTTAATCGTTACCGACCCGCTCTAATTCAACGTTAATCGTTATCGGTATATTCTTCGTGAAGCGTTATTGGTCGTTTTAATTCAACGTTAATCGTTATTTTTTTATCCCGAATTCACCGTTAAGCGTTACCAAGAAATTCTTCGTAACCCGTTATACTATACACACGAAGTCAAATGCCAGATAGAAGCCCTGAAGATGCAGGAAATGGCGTTTCGAAGGGTCCAGATTTCAAAATTTCTCCGAGCCTCCCGGCCTTCGGCTATGAACATGGTAAAATTTGTTGCGGAAGCGTCGACCTCAAAACTATATCACTCATACAGATTTCAGTGTCCAACATAGCTTAGGTTCGGGCAAAAAGTTCTCCTAGAATGCAGAAAATGAGGTTTCTCCGGACCTCCATTGCGACGGCTTGCACCTTTGTCGCTCACGACGACATGGCGAAAATACGTTAGGGGCGTTAAAAAAACAACTTTTCTCTCTAATAAAATGTCATTTATTAGCTTCCTCTTACGGCAAAATCTGTCCTTCAAAATACAGTAAATGGTGTTTCAGACGGTCCAAATTTTCCCGGACTTATATTGCAACGTCTCGTGCCTTTCCGTGCTCGAAATGGTAAAAATACGTCGGGGCTCTGGGGGTGTAGGCCAAAGCTACGAGTATAATCATGTGTAATTTGATGAAAATGTCAAAATCAACCTAGCTTAGTCGGTCGGCAAAATTTGCCGAAAATGCAGGAAATAGCATTTAAGAGGGTCTTGATTTTAGAATTTTTCCGGGGGAACATAGTTCAATCCCCCCGTAAGAAATTTGCTGCCGCCGTCTCTGTGGCGGGCCGGGAACTCTAGATCTGCCTACGGCAATTTACAGATGTCATGGACATTGTCCCTGTCATTCCTCCGAGTTCTGGGCACCGTTTGCTTCTCACAATGTATTTCACCCATTGATATAACTACTCTAGCGTTGTATGAATAGGAATGCACGTCAATGTTACTGTTATGCTTTGTAACTCATTCTGAATTTACCGTTAAGCGTTACCGGGCCTCCTGAATTTACCGTTAAGCGTTACCGGGCCTCCTGAATTCACCGTTAAGCGTTACCAAGACCCCCCCATGCAGACCCTCATGAATAACTGAATAGTTTATTAGATCATTATGATCAGATAAAAAAGTATGTTGCATCCATAGACCGAATTTTTATAGATAAATAATAAACTAACTGGTGACTTCTGAAGTGACTTCAACATTTATACGACCGACTGAAGTTGTTTGTATTCTAAAATTAGATTCATATACGCTGTATGGCCCTGTCATATGTGTGGCATATTTTACTCCTCTTTCAGAAAAGTTTTTACTATGTACAGACGGGGGACGTCATGAACGTCCTCCGACTTAAATATTGGTTTTCGTGTGAAAATAGCTTTTCGTAATTGTTTTGTCCAAGATAACGTGTCCAATCGACGAAAATTTCAAACAAGTCAGTCATGATCAGATCGGCACCAAGTCGGAAAAAAAGACTCCGGACCGAGACATTCAATCCCCTTAAGTCCCAGTCGAGTCCTGTTACAAAATGAATTCTACCAACTTGCACAGATGAAGTTCAAGGATACGTGTTGTGCATGAGGACCCTCGACCCGCATTGAGGACACTCCTCCCCCACACACTGCAGATTGGCAAGACTCATTCTTTGAAATATTTTTGAAAGATCCTCTGACAACATCTCGTGATGATAGAAACGTCGATACACTGCCGCGGTGCGGCATTAAGGCCTGGTGTATAAGACATGGTTGTCAAAAGTTATCGAACTCGTTAATCGGCGAGTTGGTGGCGACCTCGGCCGACACCCCGTGAGCCGGGGCAGCAGTGGGCGGAGGCGTGTGATCGTGCCTCTGATCACGGAAATGGGTCCTGCCTAGTGGCTTCCTTAGCTTACAGTACAGGAGCCAAGTCCTGAAAAATGATTTCGTAGCATCAATTTTACCTTCCTACCTAGTCCCTTGACCTCCAGGTCGTTGGGGGGGACAAGGTAGCAATGAAATTGAGAGTTGTCTCCAGGCCCTTCTGTCTTCTGCAACAGCCAGTCTTTCCTGTAGGTTTAGAGATGTCCAGTCTCTGATGTTGTCTCCCATTTTACGGAAAAGGTTAGACCTAATTTTGTGGTAGAGGGGTCTTTGCTCCACCCCCTAACATGGTTTTTATGCTCACGTTGTGAAATCACTTTTTTTCTAGCGAGGCATAAACATTCTGTATAGTGAAAAATTTCAGAAAAAGTGATTGCACAATTTGAGCATAAAAATTCAGTCTAAACTGGGTACGGAATTTCACCAACAGCCTTTGTAGTTCGTCGTAACACCTGCTTCTTCTATTGAGTTCAGTTAAGCCCCCTTCACACGAGGGCACGAATGAGCCGGAATGCCGTCGGAATGAATATTCTTTTCTATTCCTGGCAATTCCTGGCAATTCGAAGTTTGTTCCAACTCCATTCCAACTATTTGTGCCCGTTCTTTTGGCTAGCCCGAAAGTTTTTGACATGTCGAGGTGCATTCGAAGTGGAGAAATATCGAATGGCATTCATAGTGGATTCTAAGCGGATTCTAACTATTCCTACTGGCACTGCAGTCTGACCCCATTCTGCGGCATTCCAACATTATTCGAAACATTCTTATCTCATTCGATGGAGAATCGAAACGGCAAGCCATCTCGAATCCTGCCCGAATGTGGCCGAAAGAATATCTGGAATGTAGTCGGAATGTCTAGAATACACTGCGAATGCACAGGAATAGAAAATAATTTTCATTCTGACGGCATTCTGGCTCATTCCTTCTCGTGTGAAGGGGGTTTAAGGCCTATTTGGAATTCCCACTCAAATGGCCCCGAATGTGGCACGAATTTTGCAAATAATTCATTCCGGCTGGTTCTGCTCGATTCCTACTGATTCGGTTTCAGTGTGAAGGCCCTATTAGCCCTGACTCTTAGCGAGCAGTTGAACTGGTTTCAATCATGATGTTTCTGAGGTATATAGAAGAGATGCTGTTCAAGTCCTATTCATGTAACCCGTAATCATGAAGTGGTCTTCGAGTCTTGTTACCATTTAGTAAGAAAAAAAATCCCGTTTGACCTGAACCAGACGTATGAAATTCCTTCTATTTTCATCACATGTTTAAAATCTTTATTTCATCTTTGATATCTATCGCTTGTTTGCGTTTATCTCCACCAAACGTGGTGTGGCGACAGAAAGAACCAGCTCAGTGCAGTTGGATAATGTTCAACTTTTATTCAAAGTTCGAATTGTGCTGGCAGTGCTTTGGCATTCTTTGACGACGCATTTTTTCTTTGACACTCAAAATACTTTTTCTTTTCTTTTGATAGCATCAGGCAACTGAATATTTCCAGGTATAACCAGAAAGTATATCTTTATCTCAGAGAAAACTTTGATCCACTGTAACTGAGCTATCCACCTATTGCGACGAGGTTCGATTTGCCTGGATAACCAGAAGCATATTACAAGTCTACATTCAACAGAAATGCATTTTGCAAACGAATTAATAAGGCAATACAGACATAAGTACATTCATAACGGTTCCAATGTGCAATGGCAAGATATGCAATCTTTTCACATGTGTAAATTAAAGTAACACGGTTTTCAGTTTGTCTTGATTATAGAATACACCATTACACAACAAAATTTGAACATGTTAGCATAATGTTCCGTACAAGTAGCCCTGCCCACGACGGCAGGACACGTGGTTGACACGTGACCAGATACCGCTATCCTATTGGCCGAATTGCTTATTTTGATTGACAGTCGGGAGGTCTATATCTCGATAATTCTTAACACAAATGCAAATACATGTATATTTAAAGACATTGTTCACATTTAGGCAAGATGTCTAGCTTAGATTACCTTTGAAATATTGAAAGCATTTATATTGACATGTCCTTATCAATATTGCCCTGAAGAAGTTTATCTGGTCCTGTTGCTCACAGATGGGCCCATCGGGGGTGAACAGAGAGTCTGTCAGGACGACAAGGACTGTGATGATCAATATTATCCTATCAATGTCAGCCAGAAAGTCACGAAAGTAACAGACGGCATTTGTAGCCATCGAGCAAGATTCTATCACATTTCGTTAGACATGTCTGGTCGTACACAGGCATGTACATCTCCGATTTGTCATTGGCAGTGTCCGACTTTGACACACACATTATGTGTCCTGGCGGGTACAAGGCCGCCATAAGAGATACATACACATACACGCACGCATACTCCACAAGCCCGTGACAGCGCATAATCCCAATCCATCAACTAAGACAAAGCACATGATCATGATATGTGGATTCCATCACCATCATCTCAGGCCATACTCTCCGCTTGTAAAGCAACTACCCTGAACTATCGGTCTACGATCAGGACTTATCTGGGACGAAACGCTTTGTCTTTGGCACACATTCCTCTTATAGGATATCATCATAAAGCTGAATATTTTCAGGTACAGCAAAAAGTACGTAGTCTGCATGGTACTAACCTTACATATATATATATTCTGATTATGTATACATTAGTCACTTTAAGCCATCACTCCACACGGACTTACAAAAATAGTATCACAGCAAAATGCTCCCATTCTGGCTACAGAAGCTTACCAATTGTGCTCTCCAGCAGCTATGCTCTAAGTTACAATGGCACCACAAATACGCACCTGTCGACAAGTTGGGTTTCTTACACATAGACGCCGATACATGTGCATGAACATTTCATGAGTCTTTTATTTCCTACACCCCGTTAAGTGTTAAAACAAAGTTTAGCTTTTCGTTATATCAACATCTGTTACAGGACTATAGGCTCCAATGCAAGGTCCTATCAAGTGAGCAAAACAATCCACGGTATTTTTGGAGGTCTTTCGGTGAACCTGCTGTATACATGTTATAGTATCGTGATCTAATAAGTAGACGTGCACTGAAGTTGTTGCCAAAGTTTGCTAGTTTTTCAGGTTAGTAAATTTTGCTTTCCGTATAACCACTACCATAATTGGAATGAAACCTCATACGATACATACATCACTTTTTACTTTTATCCAAAGCAAAAGAACGCTGGCAATCGTCCTTCCTCGAAAAATCAACCTGTTTCCTGACGCGCACTGATCTAGGGACGTTTGATCTCAGTAGTGTGTCAAAGGTCGCCCAAAGTAGATGCCTGTAGCTACCCCCGTCCCGGATCAACGTCGGTTGATGGACCATGATGGACATCATCTCACTTAGACTTAGATTTCTGATAAATCACTTAGTACCAAGCTGTAACCTCATTGGATACGCTGACGGACGACTGCTATAGTCTAGTTCACACAGTCACAAGTGAAAGAGTAATATTTGTAGCTAGCTACAGTTCGGCGGCAGGTATCGACATCAGGGAACTTTGGCTCGCTCATGACGTCACACATTCCGAATATCATTGCGCGTCAGGAAAGTGGTCAAAATAGTCCTGATGGAGGCTGATGGAAGCTGAGTTTGTCATCTTCTATTCCGTTGAATAAAACTATCATTGTTTTTCTGTAGGATAGAGTTAAGTTAGAACATTCATAGTTTTGTGAAGAATATCACAGCCTGGTTCCACCCGGGGAAGCCAAATGATTGAATGAGACTACAAAATGTGTACTGAGACCTTTTTTACCATTAGATCGGGAATGATCACAGCAATCAATGTAAACAACAATGCATTTCTTCTTTTTTTCATCTACATCACACAGATTTGGCAAGAAACTACTGAGAAAATGCTGACCCATCCCAAACTCACAAACTCTAACGCTTAGCAATAAGCTCGGTATGTTATTTTGTTTTCCGTAAGAGTCATGGTCGTGCACACTCGCAGCAGAACGTGAGCAGGTGCTCCTTCATGTGCCACTGGTCCTCGAAAGCGCAGTCTCCGGTCACTCTCTTCTGTTCCAGGATCTTGACGACGAAGGAGCGCGGCTTGCAGGTGTAGTGTCCGTACCAGCAACTGTGTTCTTCGCACTCTACGGACCGCAGGTATCTCGGAAAGTGGTTGGGCCCGAGATCGTGCCATACCGATCGCTCCTTGCAGGCCCACGGCAAAGGGTGCGTGTCAGCGAAGGGCTCGTTCTCCGTGTGCCGGCGGACCTTGCCGATCGTTCCCACGCTCGGTCTTCGTCTGCGGCCGGTGACCACACTGGAGAGCATGGTGCGGTTGCGGTTCGGGGAGCCGGGGAGGGTATCCATTCTGGTCGGCGCGTCGTACGTGTCGGGCATGTCGTACCTGCTGGGGACGCTGCTCATTCTCTGGGCCTGTGGCAACGACGTGGCCATGTACCTGCGGTTGAAGGCCGTACCCAGCCTGCTGATGAGCTCTGCCTGGGAGATGGGGCGACACTGCCGCCTGGTCGAGGCACCGCCGGCCGCCTGGCAGTTCAGAACCACCACCAGCAGTACCAAACCCTGAACAAACATAAACGTAGAAAATGAAACCGTTATATTGCATTCACCAACCTCCTTGCACCATTGCTTGCATTCACAAACATCCTTACTTATACGGTGAGAATAGACTAATGGCCGTGGCGTAATCGGCAGCGCGTTGGTCTCAGGCCCAAGAGGTCCTGAATTCGAACCCTGCCGTGGCACCGATCCTTGTGCCGTTGGGAAAGGCACTTTTCACAATTTTCCCCGCTTTACTCAGGTGAAAATGGGTACCTAGCATCGGCTAGGAACGTCCCTCGGATAGGACGTTAGATAAAGACTGTACAATAGTGATCAACAAAATGATCGTGGGCACTAAAAGAATAAAGAAAGACTACGCGACAAGGACAACAAAGGCTACCATGCCTTTCACAGTGTTGCGCTTTTCAATGTGCTTGGTCATTCTGAGTGAACAAGTTTAGGTAAGGTAATGTTTTGAGCAGATTTCAAGTCTTCAATGTTGTTGCCAGCTGGTCTGTTGGTTCGTTTGTTGGGTAGATAGTTAGTTTTTGTCTAGATGGGAGCAGAATGATCAGAAGGACCATTAAACATCGTACAATCACGTTGCAAACATACTACATGACGTGGAGTACCACGAAGTGAAGACAAATGTCAGGGACGGCTAGAATACCCTGTGAATGTACTTTCTTCCATACAGGTCAGATATGTGGGCGTAGAATCGATAAAGAAAGCTGTATCCGTGTATTCCCCACATTGCCAATTAGTATATCCCTCTTTATTAGTGCTTTTTCCCACTCTGGTCCTTGAGTGTCCAGAAGGAAAAACAATCATTCATCAACTTGATGTCCGCACAGCTCACACGTGAGAAAGTGGGCCAGCAGAGACTTAAGTTCTGCGTAATAATTCTAATTTCAAGATTCCTACCCCGGTAAGTAATTGGTGAGTGTTCGCCCTGCTGCCATTAGGTCGTGAGCTCGATACCCGGCCGATTCGTACCATAGACTTGAAAAATGACACAAACTGTCTTCTCTGCTTCAGCACTCAGTATTTGAGAAAGCCTGGTAGCTGAACGCAGGCAATACATTGCGAAAGTTGCTATAAATGCAATGTATACTGCAGTACAGAGACGTATTGACTTCCTCTCCCCTCTTGAAGCTTTAAGGTAAGACAAGATGATTCTATCACTGAGGAGATACGCCCCCGTCTGTGCGTGTTACCTGACTGCTGAATGGGCGCTGTATGATGACGCAATGTTCAGAAACTGACCTCAACTCGATGAAATAAATGATGAGAAAAATGGCTTCGGACCTCGATCGTTTGTCACTCCGGGAGCCGCGAGCGCGGGGAGAGAAATTGGTGTCAGCGGGGTCGATCGATTTGGTCTGCAATGACGCAAAGTTTTGGATCTTGCTCAAGGGCCTGAGGTTGAAACGCTTCTGGATCGGTGCGCCGTACATGTAGGAGGGTCTGTATGCCTGTAGCTCGTTAAGTGATAGTTCCAATTCAACGTTAAGCGTTGTCGGTACATCATTGCTTCAGCGCAATTGGTAGCTTTAATTTGCTGTCCTGAATTCTTCGCTGTTATTTATTGACAAATTCTTCGAACTCCACAATGCCTTAAAGTTACAATGTAGGGCCTGATTGTGTCTTTTTTTGCATAATACTGGTTGTTTTGCCTGATAGATGCAATGATTGTAAAGGGACAACCCAAAGAACTCGTTCCTAAAAGCTTTCCTAAGACCAAGTCAATCTACCGTTGAGCTCTAATGAGCCTTCATAATTCATCGTTAAGCCTTGACGGTCGGTCCTCCTTAATACATTTTCAGGATTACCAGGAATCCCCATGCATACCCTCCTGTAGAGGTGCAGCAGGGGACCTAACCCGCCATCAGACATGCACATCCATCAATCCTTGTTTCCGGGTTATAGCTAGAGGTCTCTCTGAGGGAAAGATTGAATTCTTTGGTTGCCTGACGCAATCTTTAGGCTGGCCTTCTGCCCCCTTTATTGTAAGAAGTGGCGTCATTTTCACCACCTTTCGACCCCAAATGCTAAGTTTGGGAAAGACACGTTGGTTGGTAGATTACATATACAGGTACTAACTCACGAGAAGCACATGATTATGATATATCTTGAACAAACAAAAGGACGGGGTGACTCTCCCATTGTGGTGAGTGGAGAATCAATACTTACTTTTACAGATTTCGATGATTAGAAATATGTGATGCAAGGCTATATCATTACTCAAAGTGTATGGGATCTAAAGTCAAGTAAGACGTAACAAAACTCTCCTACAGCCAGTTGGCAAAACTGATTGCACACACTGACACCTTTAGAGCGTTTTTACGTGACGTCATATATGGACACCGATATGTTGGCGGACGTAACAAAACTTTCTGGCAGCAAGTTGGCAAAACTTATTGCACACACTGACATCTTTAGAGCTTTTTCACGTGACGTCATATATGGACACCGATATGTTGGCAGACGTAGCAATTGAGTTCAAGTGTTTTTTTCTGGACATAAAGATATCTTCTGACCCTCCTAAACAACCACTATTATATATATAAAAATATGTATAGCTCACGGAAGAAAATACAAGAATACTACCTGTTTATAATGTGTCCTCATACTTCAGCCATTAGATTCGCAAAGATTAGGAGGAAACATTCTGAACTTGTGGCCGATGTCTTTTATGTATTGTTTGCTTTCACACTCATGCACATTAGGATTATGAGCAATACTTCTTTGATATTCACATTTGACTTTTAAACTGTCACCATAGACTAGTCTGCTTCTTTACTATAGTGTAAATAGTGTAAAGAGAAATGAAGCAAAGTCTACTGCAAAAGTGTGATTCATCCTCGGAGGCTGCAGTACACTCTTTACACTCAGAAAAAGCTGTAGTCCAGAGACGTAGACTACGATGTTTTGTTAGACAGTTCAAAAACGTGTAAAAAGTACCTGCGTGCCTTAGTAAGGGATCATGGGGCCGTAATAAAAATCCACTTCTGTCATCTGGTAAATCTTGATAGGAAACCCCATGGCAACACCTGTGACAGCAATCAAACTAGATTTTCAGAAATTGCTCTCCATGTAAGAACATGTTTTTAATCATCGTCTCAATTTTAGCCAGGTGGGCCCGGTCAGCTAAAGAGTCAAAATTGCATCTCCCTGTTGATTTCGTCAATAAAATTTGAAGAAAAAAATCTTAAGGACTAAATTGTTCTTTATGTTTTCGTCTATACCATCTTCTTTAAACATATACGTCGATGGAGGTTAGACATCCAGGTAATAAGATATGCCCAACAGCAGCTACTCAAGCAACTGGACTTTCCAAAATCATATCCAGTTGCCTGAGTAACTGCTTTTTGGAATATCTTTAAAATATAGCTTCGTCATCTTCTTCAACACAAAGTTTCGTTATATTCATTTCAATTGTTTACCTATGGCCAAAAAGACGACCAGTGTTATATGTATGGGGCATTTATGTCACTAAAATGAAAACAGATTTGCAGTTATATGTTCAAAAGTTAGGTCGTTCAGTGTACTATACAACCAGTTGCCTGCTGTGCCGCGTAATCAAACCCCAGAGAGATTATGACACGTTCGTATGTAACAACAACGTCGTATTTGTACTATGTAGATATCACTGGGCAATGTGATAAGGTAGATTCAACTTATCATGAAAGGAAATCACATGCCAAAACTTTGTATCGTTCCGTATCTACCATTAGGGCCTTCAAAGAGGGCAAAAGTCATAGGTTTTATGACAAGCGTTACGTATTTTTTGCCGGACGATCAAAAATCTCGGCGACTTTGCCGATAAAGAATTGCTCTTCAAACAAAGAGCACATCTTTGCAAGGTAGACACAATTTGTATGCTTTATGAATAGTCCATAGTACTAGTGCATATTCCTGAGGCGTCGAATGCCCAGGTAGCTAGGACTGCAGACACGAGATCGAGAGGTCACATGATCGATTTCTGGCATTCCTGGCTAAACGTTGTGTGCTTGTTCCAGGCGTAAACAAGAAAGCTTCTAAAAAAAGCTGGCTGGTGCGTATTTTGGAAAAAGCCTGGATGTTAAACAAAATCACACGAAAAAAGAGTTTTTAAACATCGAATTACTGAATTGGTCTTTCTTCTATTAAAAAAAAACACTACATGAGATTTGTCTAACAAAGAAAAAAAAATTAGCAAGTGGGGATCGAACCTACGATCTACGGAAGATAGGTACCGTGCTGTACACCGCTCGGCCATGCTGGCTCGATTACGCAATAGCACGTATAGAATGGCTATTTGGTTTTATTTTATTGTGGGGCCGCGTAGCACAGTGGTATTGTATTCGGCCCGTGATCGAGAGGTCGCCGGTTCGAATCCGCCTACCGTGTTGCCGGTCTTGTGCCCTTGGGAAAGGCACTTTACACGACTTTCCTCACTTTACTCAAGTGAAAAATGAGTCGTCCCTCGGATAGGACGTTAAATGGAGGTCCCGTGTATGGGGAGAGCCATACCCCATGCACGTTAAAGAACCCCCACACGTGCGATGGTGCGGTGTGTGTTGGTGCAAATCCTTCTGTCGGGAGTTGGTGATTCACTTCAAAATCACCCGGATGGAGGCCTGGCGAACCTCTGTCTCGTATCAGCCACATGGTGAATTACATCATTCACCCGGACGGGAGACCTGGCGCATCCCCGTCTTGTAATTAGCCTACGAAAGGGTATGTCACCCCGTAAGGGGCGGTATAACCCCGTCGTGTGTAGACATGTGCGAAATGTACATTTGATCACGTCGACCGATGATGATGATGATGGCTATTTGGTTAAAGTGACCGATCCATGCATCCATCCATCCATCCATGCATCCAAAGACCCGCTTCTCCTGTCTCACAGCTGGTGCTACGCACCAGCAAAAAATGAGGGCCTGACTTCGGATAGGGATCGAGGGAACAGGTGGTGGAAGGAGAAAGATGGGCTCATTGGAGTACCGTTACCTAGACACATTGGAAAACAGCCCTCTATCCATACGGCGTCAAAAAAGGCCATTGGACTACATTTACCCACATTAGCATTTTTGCCTGTCAAATTTGATTAGCCCATGTTTTTGTCTAATTCCCGAATACAACGGGCAACCTTTAACAAACGAAAAAAAATGAATCTTGATTCTGCCTTCTGATCGTGATTTACATTTTGTGCTCCATGAGTAGACCCCTCTGGTATCCAAGGATCGATTTTGCTAGCTGGCCTAGATTTAGAAACCGCACAGGCCTTTGGGAACTATTTGTACTAACAATGGAAATATTCAGCCCAAAGAGACAATTTTTTTATTCAACATTGTATCATAGCACCAGCATATTGTTTTTTTGCATTCTCTCATGACTGTTCCGTGACGTCCTTGCGTAGAAACTTCCACGTCGATTATGATGCGTCGGCGGCAAAGTAGAGTATCAAAAAAGGGACATGATTTACAATAGCACCACACCATGCCCAGAGCAGGCAACATACAACCCAGTTCCTTTGAAAATACTAAGTGTAGCCGTTAGGAAGCCAACAATGATGGGCACTTTCGCGGATCCCAACACCTCACCACATAGCAAATATCACCCCGATCCAATACAACAACAAACTCAAACCCTTGTCCACACAAAACTTTGGAGCTGAAGCCATAACCACTCTCCCGGGTGTAAAAAGGAAGACCTGTTTACGTCCAAATAACATTCAAACTGTGGTGAACGTGGTGAGTTTAACATACATTCGCATAATTCCACCAGGTGCCATTATACCGCCACCTCATAAAAACGTTAGTACAGAGGTGAGAGATAGAGGTCTTCCCAAGATTGTCTTGAACACCAAATGTTGAATATCCTAAATGTGATACAATTCAGATATTTACGTCTTGAAGACAATCTTGAGAAGGCCTCTATAACGACGTTTTTTGAGGTGGCGGTATAATGGCACCTGGTGGAATTATGCGAATGTATGTTAACTTCCTTATCAACCAGGTCGCGTTCTTGGAGGGAAAACGTTCAAGTGGCGGCTTGGGGGGAACCGCGTGTTTTCGATCTTTCCATTTCTTTGTGAAAAATTTACTGTATATCTGGCGGTGACACTTCTATTTGTAAGATATCGTGGAGACGCCACCACGCGCATGTAAGCCACTCAGGTTTGTCCTTGGTGCTGAAGTAATGGCCGTTATTTAAACTGTGTAACCTTGTGTTTTTTGTTGTTGTTGTTTTCTTCACAGTGTTTTCCCATTACGTTTACTACATAAACACCTACATACACATAATAAGTTTCACTTAATATCAAAGTACATTGTGTACATACTATGGTCCTTCTGTGTGTGGAAATATCTTGTTGAAACCTTGTGTTGTTTTCATACTGGGAAAACTGTCGTTAATTTTCAAAGCCAGCTAGATGCGCCTCTAAGTAGGAAATCTAGAAGTGACAAAAACGTACAGAGCGCGAACCAATGCCGGGACGAATGCGTGAGAAAAACGGTGTGCGAAGAATATTTGTTAATAGATCCAGCAGACATTTGTTTTCTGGGAACGGTACATTCATTCAAGTTGCTTTGTACTGACCTCTCTACGCCTCTAGTCTATCCCATAGCATCGGAATCTACTTCGTCTAAATTATCACCTGCTCGAAGTGTAGGCAAGTGAACGCAAGCTTGTATAAGTTTATACAATTGAACGCAACCATTGCGTAACCAAAATCTGATGTTGAATTTGTTCAACATTCCATCACGAATTTCTTTCCAATTGACCGAATCCTACCTTCAAATTGCAACAACAACAACAACAACAACACATGTACAGGTAACAAAAATTTGTCCAACTGAGCAACCAGCGCTTTGGGTACAATCGTATTCTATAAAATAAACAACAACGGAAAGGCAACTACAAGTCACACGAAATGCTGATTGAAAGTGTGTTAAACATGGTATCCCAGTTCTTTCACCATAACTACATATAACGTTACATCTTCAGTACAAAAGGCCCCACACGTAACCGTATACGACACACGTAATGGATTAAAGGACTAGAAGTATTTCATGTCCAGTCTGAACATTACAATCTGAGCAGAACTATTGAGCGTCAAAAAGTTATGCCTACCAAATACGTGAGATCTCAGCAGAAAAAAAGATAGCAAAACAAATGAGAGAAAAGCCTTTTGCCTACCAATAGAACTGCCAGGATCTTCCTTGGCCGCATGTCATTGCAGAGAAAGTTCAGCATCTTCATGACTCTTCTTCCGTTCAGCCTGCAAGACGATTAAATGGACGTCGTAGTCGCTCGTCCCCACTCTATATACCTCTGTCTGGTGTCTGATAGCTGACGTCTACCAAAGAACTGAGAAAGACCGACCTTTGAGGGGGTATATAAAAGTGGTGTGATCGTGGTCTTGCCTAATGTTGTCCAATCGATCTCGGTGTGGCGGCGAGGTGCCTGACAGGAGGCCGACCGGAGCGAGCACGCTGAGCATCACCGACAACTAATTACAAGATGACGTCTCTTTTTTCCCGGCAGATGTGTCGTCAGCGGTGCCCATACATATGGAAATCACACCTCATCTTTGCAAGGAAAAGTAGGCGGGATCACTGGCAATTCAGAACCTCTGGTTGGGGACGTACCATGAGCCAACTACGACTAGAAGTTACGGACAAGACCATCGACTAGCTTCGCGTCTTGCCGTCTTCAAACCCAGCCAGAAGGATACGTCGTCTCCTTAGGAAAGCATATCAGTTATCTATTGATTAGTTTGGCCCCTTTAAGTTGATGCTGCCCTGCCCTATCTCCCCACGGTACGTGTATGGACTCGCCAGCTACTTGTCGCCTCCTACGCCTTTTTCCAAGTCAATCTTTCTTCCAGCAAATTTGACGACAAACTCACAGACGTTTGCCGTGGGAGGAGAGAGTAGGAGTTTTCTCTAAAAAAGTGTAGCTGTGCGCTACGGAGAGAACAAATCATTCGTAGGCAATTCAATTGACCCCGTTTCTCAACCACCTGTGGCTCCAAGGTGAACTTTCGTTTGTCTTTCACGAAAACGATCTGCCGAAAAGCTAATCAGGATCTTATCTCGGCTGTTTGTTTTGGTAACATTATCTGGTCTCCATGTTATATTTTGAAGGCGGAAAAACACGTGGCCCAAACACGCGTCCCTTAAATGAAGTTATTACTTTTTTTTGCTGAAACAGCTAAGCGTAATATTGCTGTTCTTTGTGTTGTTCAGTCTAGTTTGAAAACTGTATTTTTTCTGGTGGACGTCCTGTATATGCGGCATCAATAGTTCTAATATCTAATCTTGTGTCTTTGTCAAAAAAGTAATTAACAGTTGACGAAACAGTGTGAAAGAGTATACCAATTCTTCTTTAAAGTGAACGTCATTGAATATAAACTGATAAAACATCCTGGCAAAGCCTTGCTGTCATAGGGCCAGTCTTGGATAACTTCATCAGCTTACCAGAATCTTTGGCTTGCCTTTTGCCATTTTGTTCTTTGTCGTCCATGGGAATCGAGCTAACAGCGTTGATCCCCGAGACTGTCCTTATCACTTTTGTTTGACTTGACCGTGGCTTTTACATCTTTTGTGGTTTACGTAAGCGTAGCACCCTGAATAAAACATTCGGGGTGAGTAATTGGCTTATGGCTATGCCCAGCATGCTATGGACATGCTATCTCTGTTCGTTTTAATCCCGGCTGAGGCCAGACGACTCACTGTTGGATACTCTTCTCTTTTTGTCAAATTTTATCACGCATGAACAGTCCATGGTCCACGTGTACGACAGGACAGCGAACTTCTCTGTATCACACATAGGGATCAAGTTCATCGAGCTCTCTAGCTGCATCCGTAGACATCAGAGAACACGAACAAAATAAGAAGACAGAACACGGCCATAAAACCGCCCCTGAAATTCCAGAGCAAGCTTCTAGGGGATCAACCCAACACCACTCTATTGTCATCGAAAGCTATATGCCACCAAAAGTCAAGACCACAGCATATCGAGGACGAAAGATACAAAAACGGTCACACAAGAGGGGGCACAAAATTGACGTTGCCCTTCGCCATCTCAACACTTAACGTTACTCACATACCAAATATGATAATTACAATTACAGTACAATTAGCAGGTTACTCAAACTAGCTGTGGTGGTTCGTAGATTAGGTGTCCTTGTACGTGTACAAGAGGCCGATCTCAGTGGAAAGCCGGTAATCGAATAATAAGCTACACTAGCTCAGACGTACGTATACATTCAAAGGCTCCACTAACGTAATGAAACACTACTTTTAATGCTTTTGATATTTCACAAATAAAATGGCCCTTCAGTTGTCTCTCAAATAATTGGTTTGATAACGTGCAAGATTTACTTTGTGCTGTGAAGCTTGGAGTACTGAATACATGCATGTCAACCACACCACCACTCGGATCTATTGGGCCTCCATCAGCTTGGTGAGTAACAAACATCATTCTCGTATATACATTTATATGGTGGTCTCTCCGTTTTTAACTCAATTATTGTTCACGATGACAATGAAAGCTTTATTTATTGAGCAATTGCCATCATACTGCAGTCGTCTTTTATAAGAGACGGAATTGTGCTCATGGAACCAGTAATGGAAAAGATTCGAAACAACCTTACCAGAGCAAAATGATAATCCTTTTCTTCTTCGACACGAAATGTGTATCCTTGTAAGTCACTACCAAAATTAACACATATCATAACAGCTACATTTTAGAACAGAATATAATCATGGCTGAAAATGGCTGAATTGTTATTGGTCTTGTTTTTAGTTAACATCTCAACCAGCTTTAGGTGCACCACACGAGTTCCACACAGTAGTTACAAGGTGCACAAAACATGACTGTAATGTTTGATACACTCTCTTTGGATCAGACGGCCATCAGATCTCGGCAAGCAATCAGGACCAGGTAGCTGCCAGAAAACTGCGCATAGTTTCCGCCTGCACATCTCCATGTATGGATATCAAACAGTCACCTCAGTTTTTTTTTTTTTTTTTTTTTTTATTGGTATACATATAAGACAAGACACAGTGGTAAATGCACTCTAGCAAAGCTAATTTTAACATTACCACTAGGACATTTGAAAATAAAATAAACAAAGGACAAAACAATGTGAGATCAAATAAAGCAGTAGTACAGCAGTGGGGTGACGGATCCAACAAATAAATATATATATACATACAAGATTTAAAGGAAAATGTCAATCAGTTTGAAAACGGTTGGTCTGGAGTATGTATGTCTGTGTAAGCTGCATGATATGGTTATTTGTTACTGTTGGTAAAGTGGGTGAACCCTTGAGTAAAAGTTGAGTTAAGACTGGGTCAGACGTAGTTTTCAAATCAAGGGTTAAAAGGTCTTGAAGATTGCAGAGAAGGGTTTTTCTAAGATGGTTGTAGTTTGGGCAGTACAATAAATAATGGACAACGCTTTCGCATCGGGAGCCACAGCTACAAGAAGGACTATCGACTAGATTACGTGTGAATAAGCTAAAGTTCAAACTACAGGTCCCGATGCGGAGGCGTGTTAGTAAAACGCAGGCGTACCTGGGGCCATGTCTAAAATGTGTGTTAGGGGAAGGGCGAACCAATTTTATTAAGTAGTTTTTGAATGTTGAAGGATTTAATGACCGAACAGCTAAATCAAGATCATTCCAGTGATGTGTAGCATACGGAATAAAGGACCTTTGGTAACGAGTGGTGGTACAAGCCGGTGACTGTAAGTTGTGTTTGTTGCGAAGGTCGTAGGGAGTAAGGGCAGAAACTTCAGGAGTGATCAACTCCTGAAGGTACTGGCGAGTTTGACCATGAACAATTTTATGAAACATTGTCAATGAGTGAATATAGCGACGGTCAGACAGCTTTTCCCACCCAAGTTCAGAAAGGAGTGGCAAATATGAGGATCCTCTCACAGCACCTGATACTGTGAGTGAGCACTCATATTGTACTCTTTCTATACGTCGGGAGTCCGATATAGTGCAGCCATGCCATACTATGTCGGCGTATTCAAGAAGAGGACGAATGAAGGACTTGTAGATAACTTCGAGTACATGTCGTGGCAATTTAAATTTAAGTTTGTTAAGTGTGGACACACGTTTAGATACTTTGGCAATCATGTGTGTAATATGTTTTTCCCAAGACATGGTGGACGTGAGAAAAACACCAATGTGCTTGTGGTCTTTTACAGATTGAATGACACAGTTATCAAGAAAAAGGGGAGGATGGCAAGGGGGATCGATTTTCCTGGAAAAACACATTTCCTCAGTTTTTAAAGGATTCAGTTTCATAAGCCATGTGGAAGCCCAACATGATATCTTACTAAGATCAGAATTTAGACTTGACGCAGTTTCGGTTGGGCTATCCACTATATCTATTAAAGAACTATCATCTGCAAAGAGAAACGGGCAAGATGATAAATCGTCCACCATATCATTGATGTAAACAAGAAATAAGAGGGGGCCTAATACAGAACCCTGTGGTACGCCTGCGCGAATATTACACCAATCTGAGTGCTGGCCATCTATAACTACTCTTTGTACACGATCAGAAAGATAGCTGTGGAACCAATTTAGGACCGGACCCTCGACCCCATTTCTTTGAAGCTTGAAAATGATGCCCTTATGCCAAACTTTGTCAAATGCACGTGAAAAATCTAAATAAACCGCTCGGACCTCTCTATTAGAGTCAAGAGCTTCAAGAATTTTGTCAGTTACACAAACAAGTTGGCCAACTGTAGAATCTCCACGGATAAATCCAGACTGGAGAGAATATAATAAGTTTTGGGACATCAGGTGGTTGTACAAGTGTTTAAATACAATCTTTTCAAGGATTTTAGACAAACAGGGGAGTAGGGATACAGGTCGGTAATTCGACACATCCTCGGGGTCCCCCTTTTTGAAAATTGGTACCACATTTGCTCTTTTCCAGGATTCAGGGAAGACTCCGTGATTTAGAGACAAGTTAAAAACATATGCAATTTTGTCAGAGATATAGGGACATATGGATTTAAGAAAACGATTGTCTACATTATTTACCTCAGTTCAATGCCATTGAGTAGAGGTATCATCTCTCTCTGCGCATTGCATTTGTCGAGCAGTATGACGACTTACTCTGATAGGTGTCCGGAGGCCTCGCCGCAATACTGCTTAGAGCAACGCTTATGTATTTCTATGGAAGTATTCTTTCGGTAAAACTAAACTGCCTGCATAGATTGTTTATAACATCGAAACTTTCGTGCCACAAATGGATAAAGTCAGATATTAGTAAGTTTATGATGTAGATGTCTAATGCTTTTGTCTAGTCATTCAGTTCGTCGTACAGAAAGTGTGCAATTATTTGGTATGGCCATCATTACATATGCGGTGTATTTAGCTCATACCTGTCTACATACATAATGCATCTCAATATTTCCTTCCTTCTAGTTTGTCGTAACCTTGATCACATTGTTCCCATCAGTAATAGCATCATCATCATGGTAACAATTATTAACTGCATCAACTGGTAAATTTGTTTTCGGTGTGTGACTGCGACTATTGGGCTATTCGATTTTCTTTTTAGATATATAGTTAGTGACGTCATTATCGGAAGTTTCTAGGCTTATTCCTACGTCTATATGCAGTCAGAACCCAAACTCGTGTCAAAGTTTCTTTCATACTATGGAGTGAATCATCATGAAGACACGCCCTGCACCTCACTCATACTATTTCAAAGTAGATGAGACTTCCGTGGGCATTTGTCTTTTTCGACAGTTGTGACGAATTGACTCTCAGTGGATTTGGTATCTTCATTGTGGAACGGTGTCCTTTAGTCCATCGGTTGTCGTCTATCAACCGCCCACATAGTTCGCCCTGAGGGCTGTATTACGGCCCAGTCATCCGTGTGATGGGTAGGAATTTCGCCATGCCTGACCTTATCTTTGATCACTTATAGTGATAGACTGGACTTTTGTGTCAATCTCGACGGAGAAAGGTGCGGCATGACAAACACAACATGTAGAAAAGGCTGTGTGTTCGGTAGATTAGGAGAAGAAAAGTGTGTATTTCTTGCGTGTGGCTGGAGTATTCGTTGTCTCTTCTTTCTGCAAACGTTTTAAGTTTCAGTGTCAGGTAGGTTATCAAATTGAAAAATGAATGTCTCAAAAACATCTTTTTTCACTATGACATCGATCACCCATACACCTCACACACGCACATACACACACACAGACACACACAGAGAGAGAGATAGAGAGAGAGAGAAAGAGAGAGAGAGAGAGAGAGAGAGAGAGAGAGAGAGAGAGAGAGAGAGAGAGACTTACATACACATGATTACAAACATGTTCAAGGACTAAATAACAATACTATGGGTAAAAACAATACAGTTCACAAATTGAAGTTAAAGCAAAACAAATGTGCATTTTATTCACAAAGAAAATGGTGACATTGATCTTGTTGAAACTTAGTCCATCTACACAGGAATCATTCGATTATTGCACTCAAAAGGAACTGTTCAAATTGGTCAATGACGCAAATACATGCGTTTATGAAGGTAGGTTAGACACTCAGTTAAACAACATTCAAATACAATTCGATCTCTACAGCTGGATAGGAAAACGAAATTTGCTTCCAGACGTTTCAAGTGAGTTGTTGTGCCAGTTTGAATCATTCAAGTTGGAGAAGAGTGATAGATGTCACTAATTATCAAGACAAATTGTACTTGTCCTGAATAATGACACAAATGATTTTTCTATTTGAATTATAATAATACTAGAAGTCTATGGATTTCGTAACAATTCTACCTGCTTTCAGAACTAGATCACCAGTAGACAAGCCTCCTGACTTAGTGCTCCCACAAAAGTTGGGGCTCATTAGACTCATTCTCTGATCATGAGGATAAGTAAGAGTGTGCTAATTGTCATTACTTCATTAAGTTGCTGATCTAAGTTATTTTTGTGTTCACAGTAGCAGGAAAAACAGTATGCAACAAAAGGTCTGATTTATTTTGCCAAGTTCTTTGGTCATTTTTACAGTGAGCAGAAAGCAACATTAAACTGCAGTTGGTGAAACCACTATAGTACAATCCAAAGCTTGAGTGTTTTGCTGCACTGGTCCCTTCTCACTTAGGAGTCATCCAATGAAAAATGGCATCCCCTAATAAAGGATAAAAAAACAATCATCATCAACATTCATCACCATCATTGCCATCGTCGTCATCAGTTATTGTACAGTATACATATCAAGAAGCATTACACATTTGACACAAGTATGAACAAGGATAAAATTTTAAGATTGTTTAAAACAATGTCATGATTATTTTTATCAATTACTGTACAAGATTCCTTAAAACAATCTCAAGACTTCTAAAATAATCTCAAGATTCTTTGAAGCAATTTCAACATTCTTTTGAACAATCTCAAGAATTTTTAAAACAATCTAAAGATCTTAAAAACAATCTAATATAGATTTATTTAAAGAATCTGAAGATTGTTTTAAACAATCCCAAGACTACTTGAAGCAAACACACCCATACCGATGTCGGTTGGCAGCCATGACAGTGGGATGATGACGAGTTTGGCGTCCCACCCACACACGTAGCGACTGTGCGGACTGACGGCAGTCAGGGCGTGTTCTATCGCATCAACCACCAGATCCAGCCGAGGGGAACAGATCATGTCCAGGTGCTTCAAGACATCTTGGGTCTCTGCGTACATGATAAGGAGTTTACTTACCTTTAAATCACTTAAAGATTTATATTTCTGTAGTGTGTATTTTTTGGTTTGCAATGGATCATTTCTTTGCTAAATACTTATGTAAGCCTCATAATTCCAGCTGGTATCTTGAGATGTCATCTGGAAAATAAAAGGTCAATTTAAAGAGATCTCAATGCAATTGCAATGGTATGCACACTTCAGTAAGAGTGCAATCTATTGAAAGCATGTGTTATTAAAAATGTAGTGGGTGGGTCAAGGGTTACACCTAAGGGGCTGTAGATTATATATAAATCACTTCACAACAATATGAACTGGCATTCATGATCAACTTCAATGATGTGCCGAAACACATTACACAACCTCAAACGACTCTAATATGTAGTATACACGGGCAACAACCTTGTATGGCACCCTGGATAGATTGTTTATACATTTATGAAGAATGCAGCAAGTCCCAAGTAAATTTACCAGTTATTTTGACTTAATCCACAGGTTTCAAGATCGAAGCAATTTCTGCTCGCCATGTTGGATCGTCTGTGTTACGAGTCTGCATGGAGAAGTTTTCGATACCTTCTTCAGTCCACAGACGACAGGAAGATAAAACTGTAGATGTTGTAATTAATTCTAAGTGGCCGATAGATTTTTCAGCCTCAAATTGCTTCTACATGTGTATCTTGAAATCAGCTGACTAACTCCAACTAACAAGTAAATAGATGCTGCGTTTTTAGATTTATAAATGCATAAACAATGTATCCAGAGTGCTACACAAGGTTGTTGCCACATGTAGACTGCATATTAGAGTCATTTGAGGTTGTTTGCGGTCATTTGAGGTCATTTGAGGTGTTTAGGCAGACAATTTAAAAAAAGGCTGGTAATGCTGTTTTGTCTCTCATTGTGGCAGTCTTCGGGTCCCCTTTGGTATTTTGTAGTTCAGATAAATTCTAAAACACTGAATAGAACTAAATCAGGGTTGACTGACACCCAACGGACATATATCTGCAGGTACATATGATGCATTCAATGAATGCTTCTGCTTTTTTGCTGAGCAGCTCTCTTCAGAAATGGCACCTTTCTGAATGGAGATGAACTGCAACAGCCCTTCTATCTGGCCTCCAATGGTTCTCCTTAAATTTTATAAATGTTTATCAAAGGTAAATTTACTTTTTACTGTTTCTATGAGGCACATTGTTAATCTATAACCAATTATGAATAAAGTTAAGAGGATGACAAGAAACATTTGTTCTGCACTCGGACAATCATGTGAAATAACCTGGATGACACAGCAGAAAATATCATTAAAAGAAATGCACAAATCAACACAACCTTAGAACAAAAAGGATTCAGAGGACTGTCCCCATTTGATTTTCTGTGTAAACTGTACATTATTCACCCCCCCCCCAAAAAAACAGGCCAAGAAAGCAATTATGCATGT